>NC_079419.1:9540787-9553287 GCF_026213295.1 Gadus chalcogrammus | reverse complement strand
TGAGGAACAGTAAATACGATAAGCCCACACACCTGCGAGGTTCACGGTGCGGTCGCCGAAACGCTCACAAATGGTTTTATAATGGTTCCTCGCTACTTTGCCATCGCCCCCTGGGCGCTACGGGCGAACGTCCAGGCGGTGCCAGAGAGTGGGGTGAGCAGCCACATATGGGCTGTGTCTTTTAGGCGGCTTTATTTGAAAGTCAAATCTCTCTGTAAGACTACCTGACACCTTGAATCATCCCTAAACCCATACATCTGGTGTCTGGGCTTTCCCGCTGGTTACCACAAAAGCCTTCCTCTCATGTTCACCAGGCCTCACACACACACACACACACACACACACACACACACACACACACACACACACACACACACACACACACACACACACACACACACACACACACACACACACACACACACACACACAAACACACAAACACACCTGCGCACAGCAACATGCACACATATGCGCACAGCAACACGCACCTGAGCTCGTTAATGCGCATGCACCCGCACACAGACACACACACACACACACACATGCACACACCCATGTGCATAGCAACAGGCAGACATAAGCTCACACGTACACACACACACACGCACACGCACACGCACACGCACACGCACACGCACACACACACGCACACGCACACACACACACACACACACACACACACACACACACACACACACACACACACACACACACACACACACACAGACACACCCAAGCTCTTCTAAACCTCTAATACCTGTTGTAAAGCTGAGTATTTGGTAAAGTCTGTCCATGGTAGTTCAAACAAAGAGAAGAAAAAGGATTACACTAACACACTAATGGTGTCAGGGCATCTTCCAGATTATTGTTATTAACGGTGGACACCAAGTGTTGTATGACGGACACGGCCATTAAAATCTCTGCCAGGAATTCGTCACTGGCCTCGGAGTATCCCCCCTCCCCTTCCCCCCCCTCCCCCTCCCCCCCTCCCCTTCCCCCCCCTCCCCTTCCCCTCCCCTCTCCCCTCCGTTTGAAACACTTCGTTACTGATGAGTGGCGAGGCAATGGGCTTCTGCAAACATGTCACTGGCTCGCATCTCTTGGCAGGGCTTCCACTAACAGTTCGGGATGCAAGCGCTGGAAGGGTGCCAGGGGGGGGGACACTTATATAAACTCTCCTGCGATTCACTTGTCAGGAGGTGAGACGGGGGGGGGGGCGGGACGGGGGGGGGGGGGTGGTGCTGTCTTTCGTCCTCCAGGGATTAGGGTTTCGTATTTAAAACGTTTTACTGTCAGAAGTGCAGTTGTAAGGTTAGCTCCAGATGATATTCGGCATTGCACGGCGCACTGTGTCGTACATTAAGTACCTTCTTTGTTTGGTGGTTTAGGAGTTACCGGTTTCAGTGCTTGAACTATTTCTTTGAGGAATTTGTTTGAGATATTGTGGACATCTTATCTTAATATAATGTAATGGTTGAAATACTAGTTCAAAGTAAAACAGTTTAACTTTAGGCTAATCCTTCATATCAAGACCAGATGCCGAAAATACATTTTTGGAGATGTTCAAAAATGTGCTAGTGGCAACAGAAACCTCAAGATATCAAACCCCATCTTTGTCCAAGATGAATGCCAGCCATGCTGTGTGCCAGTAGCGGACTCTCATTTGCATTACGACTTAAAAGTAATGTTCCATCTTCTTAAGCAATTATCTGTCTACATAGTTCTCTCCTTCACAAGCCCACAGATATATTTCCAACTGGGCTGAACTTAAACTGGGCTATGGATATAAAACCTAGTGTTTTATAATTTCCTCTTGGATGTATATTGAGGGGAAAAGAGCACATTTCATACACATAACACATTTAGTGAACCCAATTTGTCAATTGCAATAAGAACATTGGCTCTCCATCTTGTTAATATGTATCAGGTTTACGACGCGGGCGTATTTGTCCTAAATCCTCTCTAAAGTGATCCGTACCCTGTGCCAAGTTCCTTTTTTTTTAGTCTCCATTTTCTTCCTCCTTTGCTTCTCTTCTCATTCTTTGTAAATGTGCAGCTTATAAATCAAACCAGGACACTATGCTGGCTACAAGCTGGGTTGGCTTCTAGCAGGATTTTCCTTAAAGCAGGTGTCTGGACACTAGCATTGGAGTATATTTTCCTGTCTTCATGCACTTGAGTGTTTGTGTTTTGCAGCCCTTGAGCCTTAAGTTCTTGCCTATGTGTGAAGCTGAACTTTTAGAACAAAGACAAGAGGGAACACATTAAGGCAGTGCCTTGGGCTGGGATGGAAACCAGCTTAAACTGGGGTCTGCACCCCTTACCGCTTGGTTCGGTCCACAACATCATGGTGTTGGTTAGTTGCTACACAAGACCGAGGGAATAGGATGGATTATTTGAAGAAGCTGCTGGAGGTTCGATGTGTAGAGTTGTAAAGAGAGAAAAAACAAAAAAAATCAAAGAGGGCAAGATGTTGAAGCTGAACGACCCAAAAAGTCAGCCCTCAGCACCCTACTTCCGTTAGTGCATCTGAGAAGGGTTAATCTCACGTGGTTGAGAGGCAAGTTGGATTCCCCACACCAATCAGTGAAGAGATGGCCTGATTGGTCAGAAATGCGCTAGGAACGTTCTTGAGTCTAAATAGTCTCATGAGAGGCAGGCTCAGTCAACTCGAAACAGATATTCTCGCAGAACATTTCACTCACTAAGAGCTGATGGAAGGCTTTGCCATTTCTAACAAATTGCACCCAAGTTTTAGCTCTTCAATCTTACAGCACCTTCAATGACTGTTTGGGCATGACTTGAATGTATATCAATTGAAATGGCAAGTTGACAAACTAACAGGAGGACTGAAAGCATGGCACGGGTTACAGTGGTTAAAGGTGCATTGGTTTCGATTTGATGGTATTGATCTTGTTTGATCAACAGAGGAAGCTGATCGATTTCAATGGACAACATTCTGTGAATAAACAACGCGAGAAGGAGGACATCTTGAAAAGATTAGGCCCAGATTTCTCCTGGACAACAGAACATCTCAGACCTTTTACTCTTTGGAAAGCAAAGCGGAATAATGCAGTTAGAGGACGTGTGTGTGTGTGTGTGTGTGTGTGTGTGTGTGTGTGTGTGTGTGTGTGTGTGTGTGTGTGTGTGTGTGTGTGTGTGTGTGTGTGTGTGTGTGCGTGCGTGTGTGTGTGTGTGTGTGTGTGCTGGTTTGTGGTTGTTTAAGTGTGAGTGTGTACGACATTGACTTCCGATCGAAACCATGGCTTCCTTCCTTCTCTAATCCCTGAATGTGTTTGTGTGTGTGTGTGTGTGTGTTTGTTCATGTGTGTGTTTGTTCACGAGTGTCAATGTGTGTATGTTTGTGTGCGTATGTGTGTGTTTCTGCCTGTATGTGTGTGTTTCTACCTGTATGTGTGTGTTTCTGCCAAACATATATATGTATGTCTGTGTGTGTGCATGCGTGCGTGCATGGCACCGCAACTGCTGAATGAGCAGCGATTGCATCAGGGTGTACAGAAGGGGCCCTCTGTCCAGCACCCCCCCCCCCCACGAGCAGGGCCCCCCAGTAAGGAGGTGCACCCATGGCCCCTAATGGCGCATTTCCACCGGAGGGTGCGGGTCGGTTTGGTGCGGCTTGGTGGAGCAGTGAAGGTGCGGTTTGGCGCAGCTCTGTTACGGCTCACGTTTCCACCGCCGACAGTACCCTTATGCGGTAGCCCTTGTTTGTTATTATCCCCCTGTCGCACGGAAGTGGGATTCTGTTGACCTATCAACGGACGGCGTGTGTAGCTCGAACTAGCCGGCACCCTTTCAGGCGTCTCAGTACCCCAACGGAGGAGTACAGCGAGACGAGTACGGCTCAATACGGCTCAGTCCGGGTCACGCCCACTTTTGGCGGTGGAAACGCCATCCGTGCCGCACCTCAGCGAACTGAACCGACCCGCACCCTCCGGTGGAAACGCGCAATAAGACTCGGGACTAGAGTGCCTCTACTCAGGGTCTTAAGCAGGGCATGGTTCAAGAATGGCTGTTGTCACGGCCCGGCTCTTGGCCACAACCAATGTGGAGACACACCAAGGTCTAACTGCAAATGTAATCATCAATTATTGATGAACAGAAGCTAACCAAAAATAATGCTGTAACAAAGGTCCAATGGTGTTCTGAGAGGGAGAGAGCCATGGGCAGACTGGTGAGCCTTATATCTGCAGCCAGCCCCACCCACCAGGAACCACCTGAGAGGAGAGAGAGACACAACGATTGTGCAGCACCACAACAGCACACAGACAGCCAGAGGGCCGCCACACTGTCTTCAAGGGTGGGGTTCGGGATGCCAGAGGAGCTAGGTGATAGGGTGGCTCAACCCGGGACTTAGGGCTGCTCGATTATGGAAAATAATCAAAATCACGATTATTCCAACGATTATTTTTGAGTTTGAAAACATGATGTATTTATTCAGCATGTCTCTCCCAAAAAACGCTTTGTAACTGAGAACTTGGAAATTTCGCCTTAAGAAAATACACAAGATGGTCAAAAAGAAAATGTTGAAATCTAAAATAATGCACATATATTTATCCAGCTGTTCTGCGCATTCTTTGAAACATTTAATGAAAATGAAGATAAAAATAGATAAATCAAAACTCGATTATATTTGTTTTGTTATCGTTTGACGCTAAGATCGAAATCACAATCAAAATTAGATTAATCGCCCAGCCGTACAGGGACTGACCCAGAGGAGGAGGCCAGAGAAGGCCTGATCCTCGGCCTCTCAGCCTCACAACAGCCTCCACCGGGCCCACAGCACACTACCAGTAGAGCTGCTGGCTTGTGTTATTATGCAGGGCTTCCCACAGCACTCTACAGCTTAGGTGACCGCCTAGGCAACACACGCCTACCGCCTTAACTAAGTCGTCATTAAAATGTTGTTTTGAATATTTGAAAAGTTCAAATGGAACAAATTCTTTAACTGTTCTTGTTTCAGTTGTAATTTTGACAATGTTGTTTCGCACTTTTCTTTTAAATATTGGTAAAGTTCAAATTGCACAAAGTCTTTGACTGTGACTTTGACTGCGACTGACTTGATTAAGTTGTTATTTTGACAATGTTGTTAAGCAGCTGTTATTATTCCTCTTATGGCGATGATGAAGATGTTGCTGGAGATAATGATGTTACTGATTAAAGCAAAGTTGCTTTTGATGTCTCTGATGATGAAGATGAGGATGATGATGATGATGATGATGATGATGAAGTTGCTGATGATAATTGTGTTGCTTTTGATATTTCTGATGATGATGGTTATGGTGATTAGCAGCAGCGCTGTTACTGTTTAGCGCTGTTTAACGAACACTAAGATATTTGTAAATATTAAATTCAAGCTTTTATGTTTATGTTGATGAAAAAGAACTGTAATAACATCAAAAGCAGGGAGAAGGGTCCAGCTGCAGGCTTGGGCGTTTCCGTCATGACACAAGAACGCCCTTTAGGCGTTCCTGGTAGCATTTCATCGACCAATCACGGGGTGTTTCGAAAGGCATACTGGGTTTCGCAAGGCATACTGCGAAGCACAGTCGCAAGGCATACTATGCTTTCCTTCCTTAATGGCAATTTTACCTCTCTCATTAGATTTAGCAATCATGGAGCCCCCACTTGGCTAACGTTAGTTCTATGCTACCCGTACTTGAAACTGCTGTTTGAGAAAATCGAACCAGCGTATGTTTCGGATGTTGACAGCCGGGCGAAGAAGAAGGGGTTCGGTGTTGACGGTGAAAGTTTGGCCGGTTATAGCAGAGTTTCAGTTTTCGGTTATTACCGGTCAATGACCGGTACCCTATAGGTTTCATTTGATAAAAAACAACAGTGTTACCCCTTATATTTTATTTGACAAGGACACATTTATTTATTTTTTCAAATATGTTTTTTTTCATGACGACAAATAAAATACAACAGTGTTACCCCTTATGTTTTATTTGACAAAGACAACAGTGTTACCCCTTGTGTTTTTTTCATGACGACCAATAACAAACAACAGTGATGCATGCCCTTATGTTTTTTTTCATGACGACCAATAAAAAACAACAGTGTCACCCCTCATGTTTCATTTGATAAAAACGACAGTGTTACCCCCTATGTTTTATTCGTTACATTTCAACAGTGTTACCCCTTATGGGTTTTTCATGACGACAGATAAAGAACGACAGTGTTACCCTTTACGTATCTTTTGATAAAAACGACTGTTTTTCCGATGATGACTGATGAAAAACAACAGTGTTACCCCTTATATTTTTTTCATGACGACCAATAAAAAACGACAGTGTTACCCGTATGTTTTTTTCATGACAACCAATAAAAAACAGCAGTGTTACCCCTTGTGTTTTTTTTCATGACGACCAATAAAAAACAAGTGTTACCCCTTATGTTTCTTTTCTTGACGACCAATAAAAAACTACAGTGTTACCCCTTATGATTTTTTTCATGACGACCAATGAAAAACGACAGTGTTACCCCTTATGTTTTTTTTCATGACGACCAAAGAAAGACGACAGTGTCACCCCTCATGTTTCATTTGGTAAAAACGACAGTGTTACCCCCTATGCTTTATTCGATACATTTCGACAGTGTTACCCCTTCTGGGTTTTTCATGACGACAGATAAAGAACGACAGTGTTACCCTTTACGTTTCATTTGATAAAAACGACAGTGATACCCCTTATGTTATTTTCCCATGATGACTGATGAAAAACAACAGTTTTACCCCTTATTCTTTTTTTTCATGACGACCAATAAAAAACAACAGTGTTACCCCTTGTGTTTTTTATCATGACGACCAATAAAAAACAACAGTGTTACCCCTTATGTTTTTTTTCATTTAGACCAATAAAAAACAACAGTGTCACCCCTCATGTTTCATTTGATAAAAACGACAGTGTTACCCCCTATGTTTTATTCGATACATTTCGACAGTGTTACCCCTTATGGGGTTTTCATGACGACAGATAAAGAACGACAGTGTTACCCTTTACCTATCTTTTGATAAAAAAAACAGTGTTACCCCATATACATTTTTTGACCAGGACAATTTTCTTTTTTTTTCAAATATGTTTTTTTTCAAGATGACCAATAAAATACGACAGTGTTACCCCTTATATTTTATTTGACAAAGACAACAATGTTACCCCTTATGTTTTTTTTCATGACAACCAATAAAAAACAACAGTGTTACCCCTTATGTTTTTATTTATGACGACCAATAAAAAAACCACAGTGTTACCCCTTATGTTTTCTTTCATGACGACCAAAAAAACCACACAGTGTTACCCCTTATGGTTTTTTTCATGACGACCAAAGAAAAACGACAGTGTCACCCCTCATGTTTCATTTCATAAAAACGACAGTGTTACCCCCTATGTACTAATTGATAAATACGACAGTGTCACCCCTTATGTTTTTTTTCATGACGACCAATAAAAAATGACAGTGTTCCCCTTATGTTTTTTTTCATGACGACCAATAAAAAACAACAGTGTTACCCCTTATGGTTTTTTTCATGACGACCAAAGAAAAACGACAGTGTCACCCCTCATGTTTCATTTGATAAAAACGACAATGTTACCCCCTATGTTTTAATGGATAATTATCGACAGTGTTACCCCTTATGTTTTTTTCATGACGACCGATAAAAAAGGACAGTGTTACCCCCTATGTTTTATTTGATAAATATCGAGAGTGTTACCCCTCATGTTTCATTTGATAAAAACGACAGTGTTACCCCTTGTGTTTTTTTTCATGACGACCAAAGAAAAACAACAGTGTTACCCCCATGTTTTATTTGATAAATATCAACAGTGTTACCCCTTATGTTCATTTCATGACGGCCGATAAAAAACGACAGAGTTACCCCTCATGTTTTTCCATGTGGACCAATAAAAATGACAGTGGTACCCCTGTCGACATTTTTGCGGGGATCCGAAGAAATAAGGGACTTCCAACAGGGGACATAAACCGGACTTGAACCCCGGTCTCCAGGGGGTTAGCTCACAGCTCTCTCCACTTCCCAATGGGATTTTTTATTTTTTTATGTCTGAGATTATATATGGCAGTGCAATAGACATGATAGCATTACGTTTAAAATGAAAGATATTGTGTTTTCCTCAGAAATTGAGCCGTGGTCTCCAGTGGGTTAGGCAGAGTGCACACCACTGCACCACTGAGGCGATGAAATTACACAATAATCAATCATCAATAAAGAGGATAAACATGACATTAAAATGTATGTGTGTATTTCTATTATCTCCCTTTTTTTTTTTTTCATGACGACCAAAGAAAAACGACACTGTCCCCCCTCATGTTTCATTTGGTAAAAACAACAGTGTTACACCCTATGTTTTATTCGATACATTTCGACAGTGTTACCACTTCTGGGTTTTTCATGACGACAGATAAAAAACGACAGTGTTACCCTTTACGTTTCATTTGATAAAAACGACAGTGGTACCCCTTAGGTTATTTTCCCATGATGACTGATGAAAAACAACAGTGTTACCCCTTATATTTTATTTGACAAGGACAAGTTTTTTTTCAAGACGACCAATAATAAACAACAGTGGTACCCCTGTCGACATATTTGCGGGGATCCGAACCTGAGCTGTTTAGAGTGTTAACCTCCGAACTTATCAATGCACCATCAAGACACCGAATAAAGTCTTCGCAATGGTTATACTTGACTGTAGAATTTGCATGAAATAGAAATAAGAGTCTTCCAACAGATGACATCAACCGGACTTGAACCCCGGTCTCCAGGGGGTTAGCTCACAGCTCTCTCCACTTCCCACTGAGATTTGTATTTTGATATGGTCTGAGGTTATATATGACATGTGCAATAGACATGATAGCATTACGTTTAAAATAAAGATATTGTGTTTTCCACAGAAATTGTCTCCAGTGGGTTAGGCAGAGTGCACTCCACTGCACCACTGAGGCGATGACATAATACAATAATCAATCATCAATAAAGAGGATATACATGACATTAAAATGTATGTGTGTATTTCTATTATTTCCCTTATGTTTTTTTCATGAGGACCAATAAAAAACGACAGTGTTACCCCTTATATTTTATTTGACAAAGACAACAGTGTTACCCCTCATGTTTTTCTTCATGACGACCATTAAAAAACAACAGTGTTGCCCCTTATGGTTTTTTTCATGACAACCAAAGAAAAATGACAGTGTCACCACTCATGTTTCATTTGATAAAAACGACAGTGTTACCCCTTATGTTTTTTTCATGACGGCCGATAAAAAACGACAGTGTTACCCCTTATGTTTCATTTGATTAAAACGACAGTGTTACCCCTTGTGTTTCATTTGATTAAAGCGACAGTGTTACCCCTTGTGTTTTTTTTCATGACGACCAAAGAAAAACAACAGTGTTACCCCCTATGTTTTATTTGATAAATATCAACAGTGTTACCCCTTTTGTTTTTTTCATGACGACCAATAAAAAACAACAGTGTCATAGATCGCTAGAGAGTTGTAAGCACTTTTTCACCCTTTTCAGTGGAGGAATTGGACTCCCCAAGCAAGCTACTTAAAAGGAGCAAGTAAGTTACGTATTAATTTAGTCTTTCGGCCTGTAGCATATAAACAAAATGAAGCAACTGTCCCATATTTCTAACTGCATTTGAAGTAGACATTGAAACTCACAAAAACTGGACGCTATAGGACAGTGATGATTTGTCTCAATATCAGAATAACAACAATGGGTCAAATAGCAATGGTTGGTGGAATGGCCATGAAGTAGGGACTATTTTCAAGATTAGTATTATTTTATTATTAAAAAATAATACTGGACAAGCTTATGCAGTGTAAGCTTGTCCAGGCCCTGCAAGTCAGGATGTAGGCTATGAATCTGAATGAAAAGCAGGTAAATAGGTAGTGGCCATCCCCAAAATGCACCAGAATACAGGAAATCAAATCTATTAAATTCCCAAAAAAATATGGGGGGGGGGGGAGAACCTCTATTACTGTGCCCCACCAACATGTTTGATCGCCAGCCGCCACTGAGAATGACCAATGGAAATAATTCTCTGCACAATTTGAATTGTGTTTAAATATGCTACAGTGGTCATTTGTTTAGCCAATTCATGTTAAACAATGAGGGTTTGGATTGTCGGGTCGGGCCTTGGATCGAGCGTTTGTGTTTTTTTAGTTTTTGTTATCATTGCTTTATTGGCCTAATTTGAGGAGAAATCTATGCCATAAACAGACATTATATAGGCCTTTATTACACGGGTCTTCTCAATGCCGTGGAGCGCTCCGTTCACTTGCATGGGTAGTAGTCCGGTAACGTGTCAACCCCAGCGTCTTTGGTTGCTAAGCGACGTCAACGTCAGCGGACTATTTCACTGCTGATCAACGCTACGAATGCTGGTAACGAATAAATTGTAAAAAGACACACCATGTGAAGTTATTTTCCAAATAAGATTTGAAAAGCTTTGGAAGTTTGTTTAAGACACTATTGAGATGGTTTCGGAGTAGTACACTTTGACATTTTAATACAGTTCAGCGAGAAAGGCGACGAATAATAAGAAGGGGGCGTTCCAGTCTGCGTAAACGGGAACCCCCACCACACGAGAACGCCCATTTGCGTCTGCAGTGGGATGATATTGAAAGCAGGGGGAAATTGAAATTTGAAACATGTTCAGTGATATTGATATTCAGTGAACTACATTGAACCACATGCTATAGTCATCTCTTCTCTGATGTATTTAGAGTGCATTTTCAAACACCAACATTATAATAAAGCATCCTCATAAACCATGAATAGCATCTGCGTGTGTTTTGTATTCTAATATGAAAATGTCTTTTGGGTGTGGTTTCCATCTAAGTAAGTAATGTGTGCGCTACATTTTGAAAGCAGACACACCTTCTGCCCCTATCTCAGTTATTAAGCTGAGAATGACATTAGGGACTGAGGACATTTTCAAGGTTCCATAACGGGGATGGACTTAATGCCTGCTAATCTGGTGCTCACAGTCAGATGCCCAGGGGTGGCAGTAGGGTTGGGTTCACTTGGCCCAGTCCAAGAGACCCTGGGACACAGCGATGCAGATGAGCTAAGAGTTAAATCTCCTGGATTCTGCATTCCTTGGTGGACCACCCAAAAGCCCCCTCTACGCCCCCGCCCCGCCTTGTCCCTGATCTCCCCTACACACACACACACACGCGCACACACGACCACGCACACGCAAACGCACACACAAGTAGACAACCACACACAGACGCGCACACATGCACACACACGCGCACACACAAATAGACAAACACACACACACACAACTAGACAACCACACATACAAACACACACACACACGCACACACACACACACACACACACACACACACACACACACACACACACACACACACACACACACACACACACACACACACACACACATACATACAACTAGACACACACATACACATACATACACACACTAAAAACACCCACGCACCCACACTTAAAATACACACAGACACACTCGAGAACAAATATATACAAACATACACACACTCACACACATTAAAAATAACACACACACACACTCTCAAAAGGAAGCACACACACAAACACTGGCCTCAAAAAGAAAATGCGTCCCTAAATACGAAGGAGGGGGTGAACTTCAAACGAGGGGGTCTAATCTGAGGTAGCCTGAGGATCTAATCGTGTGCATCTGTTCTACAGCCTCGGACCTCCAGTCAGCCCCCTCCTGGACATCTGGTGCCGGACCACCGCTCTAGCCTGAGTACCGAGAACGTGTCACCGTGCTTCCATTTTGAGTCGGACTCTCTCCTTCTCCATTGTGGAGAGGACACTCCAAAGAATCCCATGGTAAGACGAACATGTGATGTAGAGGGGGATGCTCTGGTGGATCTCCTTATTCCCCCCCCCCCCCAGGTGCCATTAAAGTATTATTTGATATCGTGGGAAATAGTGAGATGTTTTCTATTGAAACTGGACAAAGTTAAGGCTTCCATTATTTTGTTTCATTATCATCTGTATTTGGTTCCTTCTTCAAATTCCACAGAATGGTTTTCCTGAAAGGGATCTTGGTTTACATTCTTCTACAAACTTTGTGATAAGCCACAGAGACAATGTTTAATGGCTACATTGGCAAACCCAGACACACTCCCGCGCACTCACGCACACATGCATCCACGCACACTTTCACCAAGCGACGAAGGGAGATGTCTTTGATGTCTTTAACATTTCTATTGACTTTTTTATTGAAGCAACCACTTTAATAGAAATCTTTCCATAAACCAAATCTTAGCCCACTCCACGCCTGACACCTTATGTAAACATTAAAACCAGGTTTAAACCAAAACAGTATTTATATTATGGGAAGCATTGCTCGTTTTTTGCTAAATAGAATGTCCTTTGTGTTGATGTGAGACTGGATCAGATAGTTGGAGAGGAGAGTTGCAACAGCTAA
>NC_079419.1:9428287-9535787 GCF_026213295.1 Gadus chalcogrammus | reverse complement strand
CTGATCGAATTGCACGAAAAGAAGAAGGAAAACAACGAGAAGACCGAGGACGAGAAACACAAGAAGACGAAGAAGACACATGGAAAGCTGCCAGAGGGGGACCCGACCAGGAAACCACAACATTCATGGTGATGTGAACACCTGCTGAGAGAGAGACAAAAATAGGACGACTCTGTGCTCAGCTCCCAAGCCAAAACGGTTTTCCCAATTTACAGTCGGCAGCTCAACCCCTTAGGCCCGTACCGGTACGCACAGCTCCATGTCAGCCGCCGGATCCACAACCGTGGAGGATGAATTGAATCATTTAGAACCCCGTTCCTATCCCCCACGCCACCCGTCATTACGTTTAGAGGGCTGGTTCACCGCCGCCCACTCTCCACACATACCTCTCCGCGATAAGATGAGGTTGTCTGGGTGATAGGGCTTGATGGGCCCCTGGGAGCCCCCTACATTTCAATCCCAACCCGAGGGGAAGGGGTTTCCACATAGGGAGGCCCCCTTTGAGCTCATAACATTAATAATGATCATAATATTAAAGTGGCTTATAACTGCCTGCAGCAGGGAGAGAGCTCAGACATGAAGCTGCACTTCTAATCTCTGCGTCAGGATTGATGGAAGGAGAGAGGGCATGATTTGATGTGTGTGTGTGTGTGTGTGTGTGTGTGTGTGTGTGTGTGTGTGTGTGTGTGTGTGTGTGTGTGTGTGTGTGTGTGTGTGTGTGTGTGAGTGTGTGTGTGTGTGTGTGTGTTTGTGTGTCTGAGTGGGTGTGTGCGAGTGTGTGGATGTGCGTGCTTGTGTGCATGCATCAGTACGTGTGTGCGGCATGTGTGTATGTGTGTGTGTGTGTGTGCATGTAACCCAGGGATTCGTATGGAAATGATTACTGAGATGATTTTGAAAGGAGAAGGAGAAATGCCTCTGACAGTTCCTGGAAGCCGCCAAGCCAAATGCAATTGGATTCACTTTGTGTGTCATGCTAGTAAATCATGATTGTCTTGACAAAAGGACAAACCTTCACAATACTCCTCACAGCATGGGGTGACCAGGGGGTGATGGAATCCTATTATAGGTCATGACAGTAGTGTTTCCCTGGGTAGAGTAGCATTTGAAACAGACGAGCCATTACTATCATATTGGGGAGTTTCAAAGAGGATCCACACATCTTAACTTTCTAAACCCTCTGCCTTGATAATAATTTAAGCATGTTCAATTACAATTACAATTTCCAAATGGATTTAAGGAGGTGAAAAATATTTCTTTGAGCAATCTGATTGGCTCCATTTTTGTTGTATATATTTGAGTGATCGGATTTACTTAATTTCATATTCTTATTGTTCTGGGATCTGGGGAATTTTTTTTTCGATTTTTTTTTGATTGGCTGTGGTTATCGAGCGATCTGAATGGCTATTTGATTCATTTTTTTGGATTGATCTGATTGGCTTTTTTTTCCGAGGGATCTGATGGCTGCGGTTTTCAAGGGATATGATTGGCTCACTTTTAAAAATAAGTTCAAGGGATCTGATTGGCGGGAGAGACGCTTTGTGTCTGGCCCTCTAAGATATACACTTACATACCTGACCATTTGTTTCTCCTGGGCATTCTGAGTACTGGGGAAGGAATTAATCTCATGCACTTTCTAGACATTGGTTTCTTGGTTATCTCGTCATACAGTGCTGAAATCTCTTCCAGCTTTGACCCATACTGGTGAAAGCGTGTTCCAAAAATTCTTCTTGATCAACACCTTCAAAACCTAACGATAAGATTCAAAGATCACTTGCTCAGACTCTGAAACATGTACTTGAAAAAGCTGTCCACAAGCTCACTCTCCATATAGCCCAAAGCAGCCTGCTCCAGAAGTACAGGTGCAAGTTTTACAGGAAGGTACTTCTCTTTTCCGCCAGCCAAACGTTATTATTCTGCCTACACTTTCCCATTCTTTTTTGCCAAAGTCATGATGGCACTTTGAGCCATTTCCCATAGGGCACCGCTCAAGTCCTTCCAAAATTCTGACAATACTTCCCTCAAAACACCTTCATCATCCACAACTTTTTCAAGCTTTCCATCTGGAAGAAGATCTGGTCTGTCATGTGTATTTCCACCTTCTTGTGCAGTTGCATCACTATTCTCCGGATTTATGTCATTGGCAATGTCTCACTGCTGGGTTGTAAATAGAAACCTTTTCTTGCATACAGCTCCCCGACGTATGCTATCCTACTGAATGCAGCTGAAAGTTAGTTGAAACAAGGTCAAAAATCAGTGACTAGAATGCATCTATATCCCATCTTGAGTCTTCTCTTATTCTTCTGAGCATTCTATGGAGGGGGTTGATGACTCTTTCTCAGACACATGATCACCCTTACTTCTGGAGACCCTTCCGATGGCTGGGTTGTTTTTCTTTCTGTCTGCAGTTTCTAAAAACAGCCAGTCGATCCCCACACAATGGCAGACCCTCTCAGCTGCTCTTCTGTCACGTGGTGTATGACACTGGAATCAATCTAAAATTAAGAAATAGATTTTTTGTCGGGTCAAGTGCATTATACCTGCTGCATATACCGCGCCAGATATTACTGACAAAGCACTTCCAAACGTTTGTGTTTTTTAATGTTTATGTGTGATTGGTCAAACTTGAGCATTTCCTATATTAACTACCCCCTCCTGTTCGATTCATGGCAAATGCCTTGAAAGAATAACTATTCGTAGGGGCTTGTTGCGGGCCTACTGGGAATCATCGGTATTGCATTGGCATGTTCCCCAGAATAGCTAGCTTAACAGGAAAGTGACAAAGGATAACTCCACATCATAGCGTCGATCTTGTCGCTGCCTTTGAGTAACATAAAGTAAATCACCGAGGCAGTGGCCCCCTGACACTGTCTTCATTCACCCTCTAGTGGCGCGACCACCACAGTCAAGCTATGGCTCATTGAACAATGTTGTAACTTGTTTAGCGGACTGATTCAAATACCTTACAATTATATCTAACATCTTCAAAGGTCACCTGTGATCGTTACCTTATTCAAGATTGCATATCGGTTGCATCTTTAGGCCAGCCAGCGAGGTGATGAACGGACTTCTGAAGTCTTATCGTTTTATCTCAGTCTCATAATTCTGGATATTTTTATTATCAAGACTACGTTTTCATCTTCTTTTTATTTTTACTGGCGAAAATGGGCTTGCGTATGTATATGAGGTGATAAGGATGAGAACATAATTCAATGTACATTTATAGCATTCGACCCAGTACAGTTGAGGTTGGGACAGCCGTTTTTTGATAGCAGCAACACAAAGCAGAGCAAAGGATAGGTAGAGGAGATAGTGGTAGAGAGAGGTAGAGAGTGAGAGAGAGGATGGGGTGGTGGTGGTGGTGGTGGTGGTGGTGGTGGGGGGGGGGGAAGCTAGGAAGGGGAGCAGGATCACAGTCTGTGCTTTGTTTGTTAAAGGACACACACCCACACCCACATACCCCAACCCCCCCCAATACACACACACACACACACACACACACACACACACACACACCCCAACCCCCCCATACACACACACACACACACACACACACACACACACACACACACACACACACACACACACACACACACACACACACACACACACACACACACACTCACACACACAAAGAGACACACACACACACATGCACATGCAGACACACACACACACACACACGCGCACACACACACACTGGTTATCTCTGGCTGGTGGGAGATGAGAGGCGACGGGAGGATAAGATGAGGGGAGAGTTCTGAACCTACTCATATTTACTCTGCACACCGTCGAAACATGTCGCTGGTTTTCTAATCGCAAGGTCCATTGCGATTAACCCTCTCCCTTCTGCTTTAAAATATCTAACATGCCTAGAGTCGCAGGTGGGTGCGTATAAATAAATATAAAACCTCCTGGAATGAGGTGTGATTGCCAGCGACATTTAAATGAATAATTAGCATAAAAAAGATATATGAATTTGACTTATTTCATACATTTGGCTAAATCAATACATGAGGGTGCTCTGGGAAAACCAGAACATAAAGCACCGTTTGTGGATTTAAAAACTCATGAATCAGATACACATAATCATTATAGGCTGTCTACATCGCACAAATCTGGAGTTCGGTCTATATCTATTACAAGTAATCAAACCAAAGTCCCAGGATGACCCAATCACTGCAAACCCACCTGCTTGACACGGACCAGTCGGTTTCTATGACCACGACACACAAACACACTGTTCCCTTGTCTTTTAATCATTTTCGCCACTATCTGCCAGCTGCATCCTGAGAGATTTCATCTGAATGCTTCTGTTCATATGCAAGCCCACCGATGGGGTTGACCCAGCCTGCACCTTGGCCTCCACTGCGGGGGAAACATCCCCATTCCATCCATGGCACCTTACCACCGCTGGAACCAACCTGCCTCCATTTAACCCCAGGAGATGAGCACAAGATGAGCTGCAAATGGCCATTAAGCGAGTTTGTGGGACCACGCTTGTAAGTAAGAAGCCAACTCTTATATCAGAAAAACCGCAGAGGGATGCCCAGGTTGCTCCCCGGGTAGAACGCGCACCAAATCCTGAACACAGCGACCTGGGTTTGAATCCTGTCCGTGGTCCTTTGCTGCATGTCCTCCCCTCTGTCTCCCATAACTTTCCTCTCTGTCTCATTCTATAATAAAACATAAAAATGCAAAAATAAATCGTAAAAAAAAAAGAAGACATATAGCAGAGCCTGAAGGTTCCCCTTTGACCTCTCCAGCATCCCACAGAGAGGTCGTCATGCGAGCCGACCACACACGACAACGTGGATCTTATCTGACTGTCCACCCACCCTCATCCACATTCCCAGTGCACGTGGTTCCCTGCTTGTGGCCCCGTGGTGACTTTCCGCAGCTGTGGTGAAGGTGCACATCATGTCATACTCGTAATAACCCAGAAAGGAATGGAGCGACGGGCAAGACTCCAGGTCTCAGAGTGGAGGTAAGAAGAGGAGCCCTGGCACGATGTGGATCTCTGGGGCTGCCACATCTGGCCAGGTGGTGAACAATGAACTCTAACAGACACAGACACGGCGGAGGGGCTGCCTTGCCCTGATTGGTCGCCGAGGCTGGGCTCCGTGCGGCGCTGATGGGGGGCCCTGATAACCTCCGGGCCGGCCGAGGCAGCAGGGAAGTCTTTTAACCCGAGGCGGCCCCGTCAAGGTGAGGCCGCCCGCGGCAACAACAAGGCCTGCCTTTGTCAGGGCGGCGCGGACGCGCAGGGTCAACGTTAATAAACGCGGCCCCCCGTAGGAGGTTCGATGTGAAACAGGGAGGGGGGGGGGTGGGGGTGGGGGTGTACACACAGCAGTCCCTCTGTCAGAGGTGATGATTGACCCCTGACTAGACCCCCCCCCCCCACCACCTCCATTACCCAACCCCAGACAGAAATACCAGGGCTCACCCTCAACTTGGAACATGGTTCACATGAACCCCATGAAATGCAGATGAACTGTTAACGAACCGCTTTGGTTAACATGACCACATAGCCCCCCCCCCCCCCACACACACACACACACACACACACACATACTCCCTGCTTTGAGGCCCATGCCCTCCGACCTCAAAGAATCTAATCGACTCCCAGCTCCGGGGCGAGCCGTTTAAACATTACCTGGAGACAGACAGCTGTGATGGATTGTATTTATCACAGAGCGAGAGAGAGAGTGAGAGATGACAGAGAGAGAGAGAGAGAGAGAGAGAGAGAGAGAGAGAGAGAGAGAGAGAGAGAGAGAGAGAGACAGAGAGAGAGAGAGGAGAGAGAGAGAGATGGAGAGAGACAGAGAGAGCCAGAGAGAGAGACAGAGAGAGCCAGAGAGAGAGAGAGAGAGAGAGAGAGAGAGAGAGAGAGAGGGGGAGAGAGAGAGAATCAGCAGCATAAAATGTTGAGCGTAAAGGAGGGCGGGGAATAGCAGGCGACTGTCAGCCAGAAGTGCTTATAGGGCTGAAGTGTACTATTCCAGATGGGGCTCGTACCGGACCCTAAAGCAGCTTATGAATTTCAGCAACGCTGATTAAAAGGCAGTGAGGAGAACCTCGAAGAACCTCCCAAATCTCCTCCCAGGCTTGTGTAGGACACGGAATCGCTTGTATACAGACGTTTTGTTCTACCAGTCTGTGTGTGTGTGTATGTGTGCGTGATTCTCAATGTGTGTGCACGTAGGGGGATTTTGCATGCTTATGTACACATAAAACGACATGCATGTGTATGCATGCGCATGTACACATGTGTTGGTGCGATTTTGTTTGTTTGTGCGCGTGCGTGCGAGTGTGCTTGTTCATGCGCGTGTGTGTTTGTGCATGTGTGCCAGTTTACGTGTGTGTGTGTGTGTGTGTGTGTGTGTGTGTGTGTGTGTGTGTGTGTGTGTGTGTGTGTGTGTGTGTGTGTGTGTGTGTGTGTGTGTGAGCCGAGAGGAGATGAATGTAATTAAAGTGTTTTAATTAGATGCTGCGCTTTTCTGGGAAGCCTGTGGCAACGCTGGGTGGAGCCAGAGGGAGACAGGAGAACTGTGGTCTCAACGGGGGAACAACCGACCACCAGAGTAATGGAAACCGGCTGTTTAGCGCACACACGCATGGGCGCACGAATGCAGACACACATGGCGCAATCACACGTACGCACGCACACACACGCGTGCATGTATGCGTGCACGCATACACACACACACAAATACGATACTTTTCAGAAACACATCAATACACACAAACGCATACACACTCACACAGACATATGCTAGAGACGAAGGACTCACAAGCAGGCATGCACAAGCACGGACAAACACACACACACACACACACTGTCTTCAAAATCACACTGGCTATAGACGCATACAGACTGCTGACACAAAAGGACCCAGAGCACTGGATCTATATTCATGCACAGACACACATGCAACGGGCACACCAATGTGTTTGTATACACATGCAAATGCATGTGTGCAATTGTGTGCAAATGCACGCACGCACGCACACACACACACACACACACACACACACACACACACACACACACACACACACACACACACACACACACACACACACACACACACACACACACACACACACACACACACACACAGGCTTAGATTACATTTTGTACCATACTTAGTTGATTTTCTTTAGATCTTTTGCATATTGTAGCAGAATTAATTGTATGCAGCTTTGAGATATGCCATTTGGTGCTATTTGTTTTAGGGTTTGCCGATTCCCACCAATATTGTCATTCATTCACACACAAAAGGATGTGTGCTCACTATAAGGGAAGATCTCTAAAAGTTTAAAACATATCGAATGTATCCGCATACAGGTAGATACATTTTTAACATTTTGGAAAAATGTGTTCGAATGAATGGAGATCATAAATTAATTTGTTGTATCAGAAACACAACAAAATAATAATGTGTTCATGACAAATTACCTTTTGAAGGAACCTCTTTGCAGTTTGAAAAGGTACAATACTACAAATAAAGGCCAGGACTTGCTAGGGCTTTTCTAAAACAAACAAAGCACGAAACCCACAGTTCAGGTGCTACGATCCATCTGCTTGAGGGTCACAAACACACACTTATTTGTGAAGTTGATAACATCAAACATACATTCAATGGAGAGTTGGGCCAGTGAAACAAACTGAACAGGCACACTGACAGACACAAATATAGGAAACTCTCTCTCACACACACAAACACACAAAATTCTGAAAAGGTAAGATACAAATATAGAGCCATGCAGTATAAAAACAGACACCCCCTACAGTATATATAGGCTCCAAACCATTTATGGTAAAAAGAAAAGAACACTCTGTTGCTACCTGCGGTATAGAGAATTATCTGTCCCACTTGCACATAAATTCTCTTAAATAGTGATGATGTGCACATTTGCTTGCATGCACATGCATGCAAGCTCATGCATACATATACACAAATAAGCACTGATGCAAATGAAGGCAGGCTGGAGATCACTTGCACAATCGCGCACAGCCCCCCCCCATCACTGATGCACAGTCCACACGCACAGGCACGGATGAGTACACGCATATAGATGGATGCCTGAATGCACAAGCTCCCTCGCCCACACACACAGACTCAGACCTCATTATGGATGCATATAGCACAAACATATAAGCACTCACGCACACACACACACGCACTCATGAATGCACACACACAAACACTCACACACTGACACATGAATGCACACACACACACACACACACACACACACACACACACACACACACACACACACACGCACACAATTACACACACTGACACATGAATGCACACACACACACACAAACACACACAGACACATGAATGCACATACACACACACACACATAAATGCACACGCACTCATGCACACACATGAATGCACCACCACACTCTCTCCTCCCCTGAATTCATTACACATGCATGCACATGCACACATGCGTGCACACACATAACATAAAAGTGCTTAGGGACTCAGTTGAGCACGCACACACACACACACACACACACACACACACACACACACACACACACACACACACACACACACACACACACACACACACACACACACACACAGACATGCACTAAGCCCTCCATACATTTCACAAATCCCTTATTTTGCACACACACACACACACACACACACACACACACACACACACACACACACACACACACACACACACACACACACACACACACACACACACACACACACACAAATATAATTCATGCAAGCACTCTTAGCCCCACACCCCTCCGCTGCAAACAACACGCACACAGCCAGTCACGACATGCATGCAGGCACACAATAGAATCAACCCAGTGCAGACAGGGAAATGGGCCATACAGTTTCATACAAACCCAGCACAAGCCTGCACACTTTACTGGAGTCAATGCATGTACACACACACACACACACACACACACACACACACACACACACACACACACACACACACACACACACACACACACACACACACACACACACAGACACGCACACACCCAGGAAATGCAGAAAGCAGACACTGACACCAGCGAGGGCCAGGGGCCGTCTCGCTTTCCAATAGACGTCGACGTAATTTTCCTTACAGCAATTTTTCCCCCTGAAAATTACAGGCAATCAAACCCTTCCTCGGTTACCATTTATGAACAGATCAGTCCTTACTGTCGCACACAGCGCACCGGCCACAGAATGAGCCATTGTGAGGACGAAACTGTCAAAAACAAATACATACGCGAAGAAATACCCAGCCGGCGTCAGCGAAATAAACAGTTTGTATGTGGAGGGGGAGGCGGGGTTGACGTCGGCAGTGGGCTAGCGGTGTCAGATGTATGTAAATATATGTAAACCAGCGAGGTGTGATGGCGCATACACTCAGCACTGCACAGGCAGAATGTGGTCCAAGCTTGAAGTAAGCTACTATTCAATGTAATCTTGTGGTATCTATAATGCATTCGCACGATCATTGTTAAAAGTTTTTTTTTGGGGGGTTGTGTGAGCATCCGAGATGCCCAGCCCGGGTTCACGTTGACCAGCAACAGGTCAGAAACTTTGAACAGGGCACCATCTAGTGTTGAGAATCAAGAAGATTCCTTTCTCCCCCACTCCCAACACTCAAAAACGAGGCGACCTACTTTCTATTAAACAGCTCTGGTAAAAACAACTTTGTTCATTTAGGATGAACATTTAAACCACAGCTAACGAACAGAAATCGGAACGGAGCGAATACTATGGGGCAAACCTGCAGAAGGAGTTTGGACGTGGAGAGAAGGAAGGAGGAGGGGGGGCTGGGTGGGTATGGGTTGCCAGATGTGTTTGTTTGCATAAGCGCGATGTGATGAACAAACCCCCATGCAACTCTTAACCCCTCACTGTAAAAGGGAACAGTCTGAGCCGCTATACACGCAGTGCATCAAATATTTATAAGTTGTACGTGTCCTTGACTTGCCACGCGGTTGTGATGCTGTCGGATGTGTTTTATCATGTCACGTGAGCAACAGGTTTAAACAGATTCACCACCGCGTTCTCAGAGATCTCTCATCGAGCTGCCTGCCTCGTGACGTGAGCATCACTTGACCTGATTTTGGATTTTTAAGTTAACAAAAATATGAACACGTCATCCTACATCTCTGGGAGGCAAAGAAAATCCAGTTTTAACTCCAAGTAAAAGATAAAGCCCAGTGTTTTTTTCAAACTCGAAAACAATGCATCTTGGACATAAGAAATTGTTTTGCGCACATGACGTCAACTGTATGGTTTATTACGCCTCACCCAGTTGAGAAAATCCCCCCCCCCCCCCACCACCACCCCCACCCCTAGTCGCTCATGGGTAAAACATCTAGCAGATGACAGCCTGTACACATATTCACAATGGGATAATTTGCAAATGTACATTACTCCACTAGCTTGCCATCTCAAATGGTTCAATTATATTAACTCCAGGACAATCAACGAGGCTTCCAAACCACATTCTCAGTGCAAGTCAAGAGGCCAGGAATTGGATCGCTATCCGAAACCCCCCCTCAAACACCAAATGTAGAACCAGTTAAATCCATCAAACAACACATAAACGTGACCCAAAACTAATCAGCATAAGCTAGCTCTTAAACAACAAAAAAAAGTATCGGGTCGGAAAAAAACTAAACAAAACCAAACAATACAACGCAGCAAATGGTGTTTATTGTCAAAGTGTAGATAGGAGGGGGGGGGGGGGGGCGGGTAGAACAATGTTAATATGTGCATATTCCATTACGGTGTACTCTTATAGTTGTGCAACAAACTAAGCTACAGTATATACAGACACCTATCATTAGACGGTTGATCGCAGGATGACAGTGGTTGTACTGTATAACAGTAAATCTAGTGGGCCGGGCGATGCTTGGGACTGGACAGCCTTGTGAGGTCCTCCTCTGCAAGGAGGGGGGGATAGGGGGGATAGGGGGGGGCCCAAGACTTTGGTATCGTCTGTTTGTTTGTTTCTTTTTTTCTTTCCGAAAAATGCAAAAAAAGTCAACGCTTTACTCTTACAGTGTCAATATCAATCAACCAACACAACTAAACACATCCATTAAAACATCCACGGGAATATACGCAACGCAACAAATGTTATGCAGAAAGAAAATCCTCTTTTATTTTTTTGTCGCCCATCTCATCTGACTGCCTCTATAGCCTTTGTCGATAATCCAGTAAAAGGTTAAACGAAACACTTAAAAATGTTATACATATCCCATAAAAAGCAAAAAAAAAAAAATAAACAAAAAATAAAAAGAATAATGTTATGAGAACTCCCCAGTCTCTAGAATAGCAACAATGCTTTGTGAAAAATATACGTATAAGTAGAGTGAACTAAACATTTACATGATTTTACAGGCGGAAAAGAACATCTTTTTTTTTTTTGTCGTTGACATATTTCTTTAGGATAATACAGCCCCCACAGTCTCGTGGACCGGCCTTAGCGCCGTTCCTCCCATCGTAGTCCGTGGTACACGTGGCTCCTCGGCCAATCACAGGGCTGCGTGTGTATTTGCATTGTGTACACATGTATACAAATACTCAAGTTTACATTTGAGCACCTGGCGTATATGGCGTACGTGTCTACGTCTGTCTCTACATGTGTGTGTGCGCGCGTTTGTGTGTGTGTGTGTGTGTGTATGTGTGGGTGTACATCAGTGTCTAAATTTTGTGTGTGTTTGTGTTTCCCGATTGGGGGCCCCCGAAAAAGGAAAAATCGCTCATGTCCCTGGCCGTGGCTGGGGCTTTAAATTTTCTCTCTCTCTCTCTCGCTCGCTCGCTCTCAACAGTCCCCCGAGTTATGCGAGTGGGGCCCCGTCTCCATTTTCCAGTCTCTCTGGTCGCCGGTGGCGTCGGGCTGGCCCGCCTGCTGGGAGGTGGCGGGGGACAGGGACATCTGCCGGCGGGGGTTCCCGCTGTGCATGGTGTTCCAGTGGCGCTTCAGATCCGACGCCTTGATGAAGGCCTTGTCGCACGAGCCGCAGTTGAAGGGCCGCTCGCCGCGATGCTGCCGCTCGTGGTCCTTCAGGTGCGACTTGTGCTTGAAGGCCTTCTCGCAGATCTGGCAGCCGAAGGGCCTCTCGTTGCTGTGGACGCGCTCGTGCCGCTTCAGGTCGGGCCCCCGGATGAAGGCCTTGCCGCACACCACGCAGCGGTGCGGCTTGAAGCCCGAGTGGATCTTCAGGTGCTCCTTGAGGTGCGCCGCCGTGGTGAAGGCCTTGGGGCAGTGCTCGCAGCCGTACGGCCGGTTGGCGGTGAGCAGGCGCTCCTTCTTGGCGTTGTGGTCCAGCGGCTTGGCCCCCGTCGCCTGGCAGGAGCCGTGGTCGCGGTGGCCGTACAGGAGGTACTCCAGCTTCATGTCGCTGGAGGAGGACGAGCCCCAGCCGTGGCCGTGCTGGTCCTTGCCCATGCTGGTGCTGTAGTTGTGGGGCTGGGAGACGTGGGAGCCCCCGGCACCCATGCCGTCCATTCCCTGGTCGTAGAAGCTGTTCTTGCGCACTTCCTCCATGGCTAGCTCCTTCAGGATGGCGTCCTGGGCGCGCATGCCGTGGTCGCCCGGCGCCTGGTTCTCCCGTGTCTTCATGTTGGTCAGCTCGCGCTTCTGGGTGCACAGGTTGTCCAGGAAGTTGATGCCCAGGATCTGCCCGGACGACATCATCATGTTGATGTCCTTCTTGCGCACGGCCAACCGCGCCGTGTACATGTAGTTGAGCACCTCCTCGAAGATGTCCGAGCGGATGAAGTCCAGCTCCACGATGGAGTTATCCTCGTCGCTCTGCTTCTTGAAGAGTTTCTTGAAATAATTGCTGCAGGCCGCCAGAACGCAGCGGTGGGCCCTGAACTCAATGTTCTCCACCACCACCACTACGTCACAATGCTCACCTTCCATCCTCTGTTGGTTGAGCATCTTCAAGAAGGTGGCTTTATGGTCATAGTCGATATATCTTAATAAGTCAGACATGTTGCAGCTGTAATAGGGCGAACCTGTAAAATATGTATAAAAAAATGCAACATATAAACAACGTGTGCTATCATTTGAGATTAATGAGAGGACATAGAGCACAGATATGAATCCTGCAAAAGTACGGGGTGGAGCATTAGCAAAATTTGCATGCCAATTATGATAATTTATACAGCCGAAGTACGCAACTGTCATTTAGTTTCAGCAAAACATGCAAACAAATATTAATAACGTCATGTTTAAGACGGTCCGCACAACTAAGCGCGGAGAACAGATAAAGTAAACAAAGGTAGGCAAGTCAATCATGCAGAAATCCTTCGGCTAAAAGGCCCGACAGCGTTAAAAAAGCGCGACTGTTTTTCCGGCAATAAAAAAAAACAGCAATATTGAGAAATTATTGAAACAGCCGAAATGCAAGCGAATAACTTTATCGCACTATTTTCACGCCGGCGTTGTTGCGTGCGAATAGGATAACCTTAGCAAGAATATTTCACATTTCACTGCGCCCAGCCATTTTGGTCAGCAAGCCTCCATTGGCATGTATCGGTGTCTTCTAACACTTTACAAATACCCCGGAACAACGTTACACCGGCGATCACAAACGCGCACCAAACAATCTCGCTTCCCGGAACCCATTCGGCACAATTAACGGTGAATTAAAATGTAATACCCGAAGCCTGAACGCGATCCTTATGTTGTCACGCAAGGCAGTCGACGACGATCCAAAGCTGTCGTTTTTCCTCTTCCTCCTCTTGTTGTGACTATCAGGCTCCGGAGGAAATGCTGCATTTTATTGCTGCCACCTACAGCCCCGGAGCACGCACGGCTCCATGGGTGGGGCGTCGGAGGAGGATGACTCCTAAACCTTGGGGAAAAACCTCGAACCGTAATTATTACCGCACCCATAAATGTGCACTTTGCATAGCTCAAGGGTGCGCTTATTATGAAATAAATGATGTTATTCTAGGTGGTGATTGACTTTTGGCACAAGGCGCTTTTAATCGCCTCCCTCGTAGTGAAATGGCTCGCAATAGGATGTGTACTTTAAATGTAGACTTATGCCAATGAGGAGCCAGCGGTAGTTTATGGTAATATTTCCACCAAATGCAAAAGCGTTTAAAAACTAATAAAATAAACTAGGTTTAAATAACTTTTCGCATTTTATTAAGAGAAGGAACGTTGAAATACGTCAAGTATGCTACCAGAGAAACAAATGAAAATAGTATAATATATTTTTTCCATCATAGATACCAAAATCGACTTGCATAGCAGACATTGATTGAAATATAGTTCAGAATTTCAAAATGTTCATGACATTTTAAACAAAGCTCCACCGACCACAAAATTCAATGATGTAGTAAATATTTTATTTCAAAAGAAAATGACAAATTATAATGAACACACCTTTATTTCACCATTGAGAAGGCATGGCTGTACATGAACGACACGTGTTATTTTAAATAGATGGAATAGTTGAGAGGCATATAGCTTACACATTCAGGGGGGGGTAGACAGAATACGCTTGCTTCAGCATCAAATGTCGGCGGCGATCAAAGACGTGAACATGTTCAGCCATATAAAAAATAAAGAAGAAAAATCAAATCCTAAAAAACATTCAAGGCTTGTACTGGCACAAAAATCAAAAACAATCCAGCGCAGACAGGGGATTTCTTTGGAGTTTGACGAAGAAATTAGCCTCTGCTTAAGCTCCATGAGAGATGTTTGTGTGAAATAAATCAAAAATACTGAGATGATCAACAATAAAAACAGAATTCAAGTGCACATGACAAACATCATTGGCGGAAGATATATGCTTTGTTGTTTGGTGTGTGTTTTTTTAATAAGAAAGCTTATTGAGGCCTATGTACAGTATAAGTACAGGGTGGTCATACAGGACTGCAGTGGTATACCTTGGTGTGGAGTTGAGTGGTGAGATGCTCGCTGAAGATGAGGTTGGCACGTCTACCTACCGCTAGGCTACATAGGGGTGTCCTCTACATACACAGCCCATACAAAGCACTGGGAAGCTTTCCGGAGTGGATTTTGGCTTCATTTCATAAATAAAACTGCTGCAATTATTATTCTTCATCTTAATCATAAAAAATGCATCAATTTCATAAAGGCAGTAAAGAGAGAGGGGGGGGGGGAGGGGTCACCTTTTGGCTTCCCTGCACAAGAATAAGTATTCTGCGAGTCAACAAGAGATTTGTTATATAGTGTCGTTGTATCGTCTTGCTGTTTATTTTTGATACTGCAACGTTGCACCCTTCTCATGCACAAATGCACCATTTTGAGATGGACAGAAATGGAGGCAAGCCGCAGTCGCTGGAGAGCAGGAGCCATCAGTTCCTTTAGTGTTCCCTCCTTACATATACGGAACCCATGGTGGCTGATGGGGGATGGAGTCCTCGTGGGAAAACATCCTTATTCCTACGAGAGGGAGCACACACACACACACACACACACACACACACACACACACACACACACACACACACACACACACACACACACACACACACACACACACACACACACACACACACACACACACACACACACACACACACACACACACACGATATTAGGCGCTATGTTGCAAGAGTTGCCGTTATCATGGTCACACTTTGCGTCATTGAGCAAAAAGTAATTCCTGTGTCCGAGGGCGATCATGAATGAGTGAGAAGAATGCTGCACTTATGCTCTGCCAATGTGATTTCATAGCAATGGTTTGGACCAAGAATAATCCACCACTGTAGATTATTCTTATTTTATTTTTTAAGCATGAGCGGTGTTACACTGAAATTCTTTTAGCTCAATAGAAGAAGTGTACAACCGCCATACTTGCGACTGTAATTTCTAGAGTGTCTTGAAAACACGACAGCAAGCGACAAGACGGACACTAAGGGGAGCGAGTTTCCCTCCCATGGAGACATCATAGGGCTAGGAGGCAAGGAGATAACGAAAAGAGAAGGGAAGCTACACAAGGGCAGTTTGACAGACGAGCTGGCAGCATCTGGTAGCATCTTTGTTCCTGATCTCAGCCTGCATTCCTGCTCATTCAAAGCCTTTCTCCTCCGCTGACAGCTGTGACAACCAAATATTTAATTGGCCGCCTAGCCAGCATCACGACGAGGCATGTTTAAAATAGTCGTTAATGAGTGCTCTACATTTGCAATTGGCAGGAATATGGCAATGGCATTTTTTTCAGTTAATTCATTCGTGCCTTCGTCGTTGTAATTTTTTTTAAATGTACCGACTGTTTTTATTACCGATTTATTTATTTAGCTCTTTATTTTATATTTAAGTTCAGACAGGATGCTGCGGCCCCTCTAACCCCTCCTGAAGGGAAAGAAGACACACACACACACACACACACACACACACACACACACACACACACACACACACACACACACACACACACACACACACACACACACACACACACACACACACACACACACACACACACACACACACACAGAGGAGTGCGAGTAAGGTGCATATATTAGATGGCACGCACGTCAGAGGGAGCAGGAGAGGTGGGAGGGGCGGGCCGGGTGTGTGTGCGTGTGTTAGTCCGTGGAAACAAAGCCGACCATTCCCATCTGGTGAGTCACGCGAGTGCGCACAGGCACGTAAACACACATGCAGGCACGTACACGCATGCACACGCATTATGCACACACGCTCACACCGCCACCTGTTCCTTCACTACAACCCTGAACCATGGGCCTACTTCCCATCAGACGTGAAATCACAGGAGTCACAGGGGTACGAGTTAACGCAGATTGCGATCGAGGGGAGACACAAACGCACGCAAGCGCCCCGCGTCGGAATTCCGCAGAGAAGAAGGTTGAAAATGAGAAGGAAAAAAGAAGGATTAGAAGGTTAGAATGTAAACAAAAGGAGGGAGCGGGAGATTGCATTGCGCGGCTCTGTGCCAGAACTGAATCTGACAACACAGACAAACAGGCAAGTTGAAACACAAGCCCCGACGTGCACAAAGCTGCCGCAAATGCTGGAAGAAAACAACAATCCGACCTGTTTTACGGACCTAAGGTGGTTTGTTCACCAAACGGAGGGTTGAAATGTATCGGCACATAACAGCCTTTAAAAAATAGTTCGATATACACATCTTTTTGTAGCATTGTTCCCTGCCAAGCTTTTAGTTAAAGCGAATAAACAGTGTTCCCTAGGATGTTTTCCAGCAGCGGTGCAGAGGTGTGTGCACGGCGCTGAGGTGCGTGTGCACGACGCAGATGCGAGCGTGCACGGTGCTGATGCATGAGGGGGCGAGGAGGTTTTAGTGGGACCACGAGAACTGTACGAGGTGCATTCCACTGGAAATGGTCTGAGCCAATGGTATTTTGATATGATATAACAAGAAATGTCATGTGAGCACACTATAGCCTCAAGCCTTATTATAATGCCATTAATATTGGCGCAAACAGTCTGCAATTTCTAGCCTTTCCATCGTCTAGGTCAGAGGTATTCAACGTTTTCCAGGCCAAGGACCCCCAAACTGATGGAGAGATGGAGCGGGGACCCCCTACTTATATATTGTACCAAATTGTGTTTTAGATTAAACTGGGCCTATAGTGCCATGTATCTTAGTACCTTGTTATTTTGCATTCAATACTAAGATATTCAAATAATTCACAGGTTCATATATTCATGTTTTCATTTTAAACATGTGCAAGGTACAGTGAGTAGGGTGGCCATGCCACTGCCATTCATAAACATAACATAACAAACTGATACCTTCCAAGATCAACAATGTCTGTCAATTGCATGTAATCATGCATAAAAGCAATTCAAATGGACATTTTTAGTTTCTTTCTTACCACTCCGAGAGTAGTCCGGTAACTTATCATCCCCAGCGTGTCCGGTTGCTAAGCGAGGTCAACGTCTTTGGCGGACTATTTCTGCTGATCGCTTATTTTCCCGATAAATGACATTTCAATTTGTGGAAAAAATTGCTGGGGGAATATAAAAAAATGTCTAATCAACCAAAACTTTTGCGACCCCCCCCCCCTGCAGTACCTCCGCGGACCCCCTAGGGGTATCGAACTCCCTGTTCAAGACCTCTGGTCTAGGTTAAATAATACTGTTGCTTCTGTTCCACCGCATCAAATATGCAGGCTACCATCTCTGATTAAGTCTCTTTTTTTTTCTCTTTATGCTTCCTACCTTTAGTCTAACATTTTATGGGCTAATGCCGTCTACAGTATAATTATGGGCTTTTAATCTTCAATAGCAGAACACTCAGGGTAGTTCACTCAGGGTATTTTCCACAATATTTCTACAATGAAAATAATGACAATTTAACCCTTGAGGGGAATGCAGAATTATATGTAATAAAAAAATAATGCATTTAGGGCGCCAAACATAATTCTGAATAAATAATAAATGGTCTAATAAATGACTGCAGTGGCGCTGGTCTTCCAGTGGTGGCGCTGCACCACTGCTGGATGCATGGAGGAGGAACACTGGTTATATGTTGAATCACCTTGCCGATAGCTTCTCTAAAGACACGTGTTTGCACTCAGGGCAGAGCCTTGACTGACGGCAAACCCCTCCACCATATGCCTCCAATGATTAATGCCTTTATGGTAAAGTCTGGAGTTGAAAACACACTTTAACACAGTCTGAGGCATATTTCGGTCTCGTCAGCGCAATTATCGGATCAGATTACACTAGATACAGATGACAGTGCAGATCGTCAGCCTGGAGGTGCATTAAGGAGCAGAGCAGGTTGGGTCTCTCTCTCTCTCTCTCTCTCTGCCTCCCTCCCTCCCTTTCTTTCCCTCTCCCCCCTCCCATCATGGATGGCTGGCGACGTGTTTAAAGGGGTTAGGCTCGGCAGTGTTGACAGAAGCTCGCATTGTCATTTGTTTGCTAAACACCACCAATGAAATGGGAGCTGCAGCTAAACGGGTTGGTGTTAACTTGATCTTTGGGTTATTGAAACATGGGAGGTGAGTGAATCCCCTCCAGACACTAAAGCAGCGTTTGAGTCAAACTACACTGAACACAAGGACCTCCAATCTACAATGTAATCTATATACCCTGCATTCTGCCATCAAAAACATCAAACGAGGCGGCATTGCATTCCCATTGGAATTAAGTCAAGAGACCTCCGTCACTTGGCTTCGGCCTAGTTTGACTCTCCTCAATAACGTCATTTAGACAGTTTGGGTTCTGGTCACGCAGGAGCGTCAGCAGGGCAGGTCTGGCTCTCCGGGTCAGGGTCGTCACTCTCAGAGACGAAGCACACTGTGCCGGGTTCCCAGCAGAGGGGGGTGTTGCCCCCTGGTTACTGGGGATTGCATGAGAGTGCCAGCAGCAGCAGTAGCAGCATTAGCACGACCAGAATAGCCCAGTTTAACGCTTGGTCCTGGGGGGGGGCAGCCTGTAATTGACAGTGCGTTAGGAACGTTGGCCTATGGCCCGGCACTGTACTGCGCCAGGGGAGCTCGGAAAGAGGAGTGAGGCATCGGGTGTTAGTGCTGCACAAGAAACATTGGTGTCTGTACTGGTTAGGAGCTAGGTCTTTCAGAGCAACGTGCAGGTTGGCATTCCTGGGTCGATTGCAAATCGGTTAAAAAAGGTTAAGTCATATTTAATTGCATTACGACTGGAATCATTTTTGTAATGCAATGTGCACGCACAGACCACAGAACTCGAACATGATGCAACCAAAGGTAAGAGAAATGCTAGAGTGCAAATGCTAATGTCAACCTGCACATTGCTCTTAACCGTACCAGTAAAGTGCTAGGACTTTAACCGTACCAGTAAAGTGCTAGGTCTTTAACCGTTCCAGTAAAGTGCTAGGTCTTTAACCGTACCAGTAAAGTGCCAAACCTTTAACTGTACCAGTAAAGCACCGGTTCTTTCACTGTACCAGAAAAGTGCCGTGCCTTTAAACGTACGAGTAAAGTGACGGGCCTTTAACCGTACCAGTAAAGTGCCAGACCTTTAACCGTACCTTTGAAGATCTATACCTTTAACTGTACCGGTAAAGAATTACGCTATAAGCTGTATCAGGAAAGAGCCGGTTCTTTCAATGTACCATTAAAGATCTTGTTCTTTAACTTTAGAAGTAAAGACCCATGTCTTTAACCGTACCAGTAAAGAGTCACGTCTTTGACTGTACCAGTAAAGAGTCATGTCTTTAAATGTACCAGTAAAGAGTCATTTCTTTAACCGTACCAGTAAAGAGTCATGCCTTTAATCGTTCCGGTAAAGGAGGAAAAATAGGAATTATTGGAAGACGGTGTCGGTGGGGGGGGGGGGGAAGCGGCATGCTGAGAATGGAGGCCACACTTTGCAAGCTCAGTGCAAGCAGAACCAGAACCAGATGAGACCGGGACCTCGTCCTCTTACCTGGGTCAGTCCTCGCCCTCGTCTGGGGTGATCTCGGTCTCTTTATGGACCACTACTTTGGTCACTGACATGTCGGGGTGCTGCTCTTTAGCCTCCTTAATGGCCTGAGCCAGAGCCTACGCACGACGCGGAGCGGGGAAGTGCAGGGCGAGTAGATGGCCACCGGGGGGAGACAGAGAACAGGAACAGGGCGGGGGAGGGGGAGGTGTTGGTATTTTTAGGTCAATCATGGTTGCCAATGTTAGGTCACACACATGTAGGAGAAAAATGACACCAGCGACGGCTGCAATACGTCGTTATCTGCCACCCGAAATTAAGGAGATGTTAATGTTATTAAGTCAATGTGTGAAACGGGGAGACAGGCCGCGTAGCGGAGCTCACCACGGGTCAACAGAGAACAGTTAAGGTCTGGGGGGGACAAGGTCTCTAGGGAGTTAGATTTTTTCTTCACGGTCAACTGTACAAATCCAATCAATGACAGTACAGAGCGATGACAAATCAAGGAGGGAAAAATATAAATCAATCGATAAAAAAAAGCAAGCGAGTGTGAGAGAGAGACACGACCGGGCGAATGAGTAAAGGCTAAGAGGAGACCTCGTCGTGGTCGATGTCCGTGTCCCCCGTGATGACGATCCGCTTCTCGATCCTCGTCTCCGAGATGCCGCCCTTCACCATCTGGGGAGCGTGGGGGGAGGGCGACAGGGAAAGACCCCCGGGAAACCTTAGCATACCACTCAATGCTACCCAGGGCCCCGTGACTTAAAGGTTGTATCAGCGAAGTTGGGTGACGTCACTTCTGTTGGTAGTTAAAGCGTGATCCCAGACAAACGGAGCCAGCTCGCCCCTCCCTTCCGTGTTTCGTGCATTCAGTTAAAAAGATCACGAACGCAGCGCAAAAGCCCACAACACCCACCCCCTTGTCGTTGATTGGTTGGAATACTATTTATTTTGGTTTTGATTGGTTGATTTGTTTTTGTGTGCGATCTCGGCACATAGGCTGCCTACAGAGACGCGTTTTTTTGACGGCCTGCTTATGGGGCGGCCAGCTGAAAGATCAGATGTGTCGGCCTAGAAACGCTGGAACAACCTTTAAACCTACAGTGGATTGACTGAAATAAACGACGGTTGAAAAGGTATAAAGTCTTCACCATTCAAAGCGTGAAAATACATTCATATGGGAAAATATGAGCATTGATAGTAAATTCAATGCAGTATGGCGGTTCAATTCATTCAATTTGCCATTATATTTGACCATGATAAAATTATCGTTAACAACTCAGGTCGGTATTTTTAGCCCCACACATAGTGACTCGGACCCCCTGGGGTTCTGATGATTAATGCTCACACACAGCTGTGCTTTTTATAGGACACATGGAAAGGAAACACATCCCCCCCCCCCCCCACAGTGTCTCCCCCGACAACCTTAGTGATGTGTGTGGTTGTCGTGGTGCTGCTGGTCTCTGAGGTGATGGTCTGGGCGCTCAGCAACACTCCAGGGTCCACGTCACCGTTGGTGTCTCCCTATTAATTAACACACAGTAGGAGAGAGGCGGGGGGGGACGGGGGGACGGACACACACACACACACACTGAAATTACTGGCAACACTTATGACATCAAACACTTACCAACAGATTTCCTAATGGGAAAAACACGATCAATACTCGCTGCTCAACACACAGGTGGTCAGGTGGAGTCAAGCTAATTGTATTTGCATAGCCCTGAACCGCAGTTACAGTCTCCAAGGGCTTTGCAGCCCATATATTTATGACCGACCCTGACCTTAGTGCAAGAAGACACTCCCTCGTTCCCGTGATGGTTAGAAGTGTTTAACAGGCTGGGTTTCAATACCGATCGGTTATCAGTGTTGGTTCAGTGTGACATACTATACCACCAGGTGTGAGTGTGATTGGCCGTTACGAGCCGTTTTGAAAATCTGCCTCTTCTGACATCACAAGGGGGCGTGTCCCCCTAGATGTGTGCTGGCTAGATCAGTCTACCAGTCTACCCAGTGGACTGTTGCAAACGTTGCAAATTCCGTCACACATCTAGGTAGACACACCCACTTGTGATGTCAGAAGAGGCAGATTATCAACACGGCTTGTGACGGCTAATCACACTCACACCTGGTGGTATAATACGTCACCTTTGAGTAAAGTGATGTACAGCCATGTAGGTGACAAGTACCTCGGCGGACTCGTAGGTGGTGGTCTTGGTTTCCGTGTGGACCACCGGGGAGTCCTTGGGGGCCGGCTCCTCCTGTAGCGTGGCCGACTCCGAACTCTGCTGAGGCAACGGCCGCAGAGAGGGAGAACCACAGAACGAGGTCAGACACAAACCAGGCGAGTTAAACAGGCTTTTGAAACATGTTTGCACAGTGCAACTCCTTGCACTTGGTATATATTTTCAAAAACCCCAACGAAGAACCACTGACTAGACTGCCACACCGCACTGCCACCTGGCACCCAACTTTAGTCATACATCGCTCCGCTTCTCCCCTATTACAAAAAAAACAACATTCACTCCATCGATCTAATAAAGCCGACGTGCTGCCCTAGCCAACCACATCTGGAGAGACCAAGACCAGGCTTACGGTCGCGGGCGTCGACCCAGCTATCCTCATCCTGCTCTCCACGGTGGTGGGGACCGGTGTTGGCAAAAACAACCGGGAGAGAAAAAAAACGAAATTTGTTCGCCGCTGTCCCCGTGCCCCCGAGTCCTGACTGCCGGCGAGAAATGATGAATAGCAGCGGTCTGAGTGGCTTGCCCCACATTACGTCAGGGCGGCCCCGATACGCCTACTCATGTGGCCTGGGGGGGAAGGGATCACAGAGGGGCGGGGTTTACACGTTTCCGAAGGACGGATTGAGGCTGTGGGTGTGCTGGTTTTCCCTGCCACACTCTACCGCCCCCTAGTGCGCGGACAGACAGACGCATGGGCCTTCTTTCTACGGCGGCCTGGCATGTGGACCGCCCATTGTTCGGTCGAACAACGCCGGAGTCAGCTGCTCTGCCAACCGAAAACAAGCGTCTCTTTGAGCCGCCGGGGACACTTGGGATACGCCCGGCCCCGGCTCGGCGGAGCCCGACGTCATCCCCGCTCTCGCTCCGTCTGAGACCGCCGAGATATTTACCGTCGAATCAGCCGGCGTGGCGTCCGTCGCCGCGGCGGCGTCACCGTTCTCCGCCGGCTTGGGCTCTTCGGACACCTGGGTGCGACAAAAAGCAAGGCCCCCTATGGTAAGAGACGCCGTTACCACGGAAACGGTGTGATCAGCATGAACGCGGCGAGAGGTACTGCCCGGTACACCTGTTATACAACATAACACCCCCCCCCCCCCTCCCCGCGTCCAGCTGGCATGGCAGCTCAGAGGAGGAACCCTGACTGGGTTCAGACCCCCTGTACGGTTGGGAGGGCCTGAGTAAGGAAAATAGGAGGTCACCTTGAGGAGGACGGGGCTCGGGGAGGAGGAAGTCCATCCCAGGGTGGACTGGAAGGAAAGGAGGGATAGGTCGAAAGACGGGAAGGAAGAAAGAGGACAGTCAAATACACAAACACAGTCAACACATCGACAGCTACAACACAGAAGGAAAGAGGAAGGATGACAGGGGAATGGTGAACGGGGAACGCTGGAATCCAAAGAGCAGAAATGCGTTTGTATGGGTTGTGGATTGCGTGCAGCACCCTAGCAAGGTTCATACCTTTATACCGGGTAAAAAAATTATTGTAAATATAAAGATCTAAATTCGTTTCTCCGTCACAGCTACGGGCGTTTCTAGTCATCTGCATTCAGAAATCCCTCGCTTTGAAAAAAAAAGAAGCTGATCTTTGTGGAACTAAATCAGCTTACAACACAACCCATACAATATTTCTGGTTAGCCGTCGTGCTGGGGGGGGGGGGGGGGGGGGGGGGAGTGAGGGGGAGGTCGGGTGAGGAGGGAGATAGCGGCAGCGTTGGCGTTGGGCCAGAGCTATGAAGTCACCGCTTCATAAAGGACTAGAGCTGAGAGGAAGAATGCGTCTGCTAACCCTCGGCCACAAACACACAGCTAGGAGCTGGGCCATAACTCAGCCGTCGGCTGTTGGGCAGACCGCACACGAACCGCCCGTTGACCAGATTCGTAAACAAGTCAAGACGGTGAGTCGAGTTTCAATCGAGAACATACGGCCAAATTGATTGCAATACGAGCGTCTGTAACGACCCGACTCTGAACCGAGTAAAGTTCTACATCGCCGTGGAAACTCTCCGAGACTGCTCTCTCCTGGGTTCATCAAGTGCGGCGATGTTTATGAATAATCCACAGCCTTCAAAACAAAAAGAAACCAGTGCCACATTCTCTGTTCTCCCCACATAATCGACCCGCTCAACGCAGCCGTTCATGTAAAGTAAGCAGTTATAGAATTCAACAACACCAACCGCTCTGAAAAAAATTATGAATAAAAGCGTAACAAGGCAGAGGGCTTGGAGGAGCAACTGAAAGATGTTGGTTTCTGCTTTGGGAGGATGAGCGAATGGCGCTTGGATTAGGGGATTGTTAGCCATGCAGAGCGGTCGGGTTAAGGTTCTCGTCGTCCTGGTTTGTTGTTTTTTCCGTTGTTAGAACCAGTCGGCTTGTAGGGTGGGGGGGGGGGGGATGCGCTGGAAAATGACCATTTAAGTCATTTTCTGGTTCTCTCTGGGAAAGCATACGGTACCACGTCTAGGCCGGTGGCCGACAGCTCGGTGGTGACCGTGGTCAGCTCGGTGGCTTCGGATCGCTTGGTGACCTCGGCGATCTCGGTGACCTTTGACAGCTCCATCACCTTTGACAGCTCGGTGACCTCGGTCATCTCGGTGACCTTTGACAGCTCGGTGACTGCGGTCATCTTGGTGACCTTTGACAGCTCGGTGACTGGGGTCATCTCGGTGACCTTTGACAGCTCGGGGGCCTTTGACGGCTCTGTGACGGTGGAGAGAGCGGCGGTGACAGCGGACAGCTCGTTGACTGCGGACAGTGCGGTGGCGAAGCCGCCTCCGGGCTGGACCTCCTGGGCGCTCTGGAACAGGAAGACGTCCTTTGGTGCGCCAGCCTTGAACTCCGCCCACTGCTCACCTTCCTTCGCCGACATGCTGGTGAACTCTGACCTCTCCACCGTCTTCACCACCTCGGACACCCAGGAGGCCTTGGCCCGGGTGGGCGAGGACACCCCCTTGAGCTGCGTCACCTCGATGCGCCGGCTCTCAATCTTCAGGGTGGGGGCGTCGCCCGGGCCCAGGATCACGCCCCGGCCGGCGTACGCCTCCTCCTTCTCCGTGGCGGGAACGCCGCCGTCTTCCTCGTCGGAGGCCGAGGGGACCTCGTTTTCGGCGACGTCTTCCGTTTCCCCGGCCGCCTTGGTGATGCCGCCGGCGGCCATCTTCTCACCGGCGGCCATCTTGTCGCCGGCGGCCATCTTGTCGTCCTCGGCCTCCCTGAGGATGATGAGGGTGCCCTTCTTGTCGATGATGGCCTGGGACACCTCCTGCCGCACGGTGCCGGGGCTGACCTTCACCACCGACCGCTCCGACGCCTCGCCCTGGGAGTCGGGCGTGGTCTTGTGTGCGCCCTCCTCCTCCTCCTCCTCCCGCAGGGTGGTGGCGTCGGTGAACACGTCGTCGTCCATGGTGGTGGACAGGCTCATGCCGTGGGGCCCCGAGGACGTGGCCCCGTCCGTGCCGTAGCCGTCCGCCACCAGTTTGACCAAGTAGCGCACCGCCTATGGAGACACGGGGGGCTTATGGGACGCCGCGCCATGTTAGTGGCTAGAGAGGAGCGCGCGCGGCCGTCCAAACGCGCGGCTGAAGCGCGGCAACCTTCAGGACTCAAAGACACTCCATACATTAAGACACTCCATACGTTAAGCACACTCCATACGTTAAAGAGGACTCAAAGACACTCCATACATTAAGACACTCCATACGTTAAACAGGACTCAAAGACACTCCATACATTAAATATGACTCAAAGACACTCCATACGTTCAAGACACACCCAAGAGGGGGCGCAGAGGGGATTTAGTATCGGGACACGTTCTCTGCCTGCACCTGGATAGATAGCCTCGTGCTAATGCTGCCACAGACACGGTGCAAGAATAAGAAATATCTTTACCACGCACACGCACACACGCACACACATCTAGTCGACAGAGATCCCTGCATCGATGATTTTCAAAGGCGTACTGGCATGAAAACAACATTACTAAAGTTTGCGATTTACCTCATCTTTGGCCTCTGGCTCCATCTTGGTCTGGTCTGCGGCCGGCTCCTCTCCATTGGTCTGGGGGGGAGAGGAGAAAGGGTGTCACGACGGCAGGACCTTGACGCAGAGGTGTTCAGCGTAGGTCTGGACAGCAAGGATGCCCAGAGAAGGGCTTCTACCACAGTTGAAATAAGTCTGTGAAGAGGCAAATTGCCGCCTCTTCAAAGGTTTTCCATAAGTAGGACTCAATCAAGGCACACCCGGTTGCACAACAAAGCAGACACGACTCATCTGCACCTTCAGAAAAAATAAATAGGAAAATAATACAAAGGCAACGAATCATACGGCGGCTGATCTGGGATATTGACTAAATGCGTGCACCATCCAGTAATTGGATTTACTAAAAATGCTTAAAGCGCTTTCACATCATAGACCCACAAATAGCCCTGTGAAATAAGAAAAACCCAATATTATTCATCCTTCGGTTGAATACATTTGCGTTGGTTAACCTTTCACTGCAGGGTACCTAATTTACCTATACCCTCATGCAATATTCAGAGCACTACTCATCACACGATGAGACTAAAACATACAGCCCACAGCTACTTCTTAAAGTTAGATTTGTACTATTGCTCCGTCCCGGTGACCGCAGCCAGAGGACACGATAATGATGTCATGCCTTGACGATTGACATCGGGGCACCATCTCCACTAATCAGACAGGGCAGCGCCCGCGTCACCTTGTGTTACAGGTGCACACCCCCACGGTGATGAGACATGGGGGCACAGGGGTTCAACTCTAACCCACCCTCCCTGAGGTCCAATGACCAATTACCACTCCATCCCCCCGTCAAGACTTAAGAGCAGGGCAGATCTGGCTTCTTCAGTCGTTGGCCCCAGACTGTGTAACGAACTCCATCTTCATGTTAGGCTAGCCCCTTCGGTGCCCAGTTTCAAATCCCTCCTAAAAACTCTTCTCATGCATTTAACTCCATATAAGTTGTATTATTGACTGTGTCCTTATTCGTGCTTTAAATAGTTTTGTTATTTGTGTGTTTATAACTAGATAGTGGATTTGTACAGCACTTTGGTCAACTGTTGTATTATAAGTAAACTTGACTAGACTTGAAACCCCCATGACTGCTTGCAACCCTTCGTTAGCCAATCACACACGAGCCTCGACGTGTGGTGGTGGTGGTGGGGGGGGGGGGGGGGGGGTCGGCTTACGTCCTGGGGGAGGAGGAGGGGCTCGATCATGGGAGGCTCGTCCGCCCGGAGCGAGCGGGCGGGGGACGAGGAGAGACGCTTCTCCCACTCGGTGGCTCCGGCGCCCGCCATACCGGCGTCGCCCGTCTCCAGGAAGGAGCGCTTCAGCTCGCTGATGTTGGTCTGATGCTTGCCGAGGTCGGCCGACGCGTCTGTGTCCTGGACCGCCGAATCACCACACGGGGGGGGGGGGGGGGGGGGGGGGGGGGGGCAACGGCGGTGAGAATCACAAGGACAGGCCATGCATCCAGTCCGGGGTACGTGGGGGGGGGGGGGGGGGTCGTGGGAGGCAGTTGACGCCGGTATTTGTTGAGGAACTGCTACCGGGTCAACTGCTCCTATGACCCGTCACCTCCCCGTCACACTCTGGAAGAGAGGCCGTCTGCGCCAATCGCTCGCCGTTTGGGGCAACATGAGAGGCAAATGCAATGCATGATGCGTGCCAACGACGCTGCGGAAGCGTCCGGAGACTCGCTTGGTCCAATGAAAAACCAACGTAAATGGGAAGGCTTCATGCATGGCGTTATGAGTCCGGGTCAAGTGCAACACTCCCAATCCTCGTTAGTTTCACCACTCTGCAAACCCTGCGTTAGTCGATTCCGTTTACATTCACTCAGTCAAATGTGTGCATCCGCAAGGATGTCACTGTTAGGGATATCGTAACGTTCTGCAGCCCAAAACGTCTGACGTGCTGGTCAGTTACACGGCTAGAGTCTTTACGTTTTTACAATGGAGGGGTTAGGGTTCTTCAAACGTTGCGTGCGGTCGTCATGCGCCGCTGCCTTACCCACCTCTAGCATCAGATTACTGTGCTTGATAAAAACGTTTTCCCCCTTCACGCGCCTTATGAAGCTATACTGTGAAGACACAAGGAGGGAGGAAGCAACGTCAGGTGAGGGGTGGGGCTTTAAATACACTGCTTCCTTCACAGAGAGAGAGAGAGAGATGGGGAGTTTTGACTTCAAATCGATACGCCCGTTACATACAGTATCCACACCGGTTACTGTTCCGTACAGGGAACTCAAGGGAAAACTTGAAATGATACCTTCCGGGCCATGCCCGAAAATAACAAAAAAACTAAAAAGAGGTCAAACCAAAATGTGCTGCAGTGATCCAAAAAAGAAGATGAATTTCTCCAAGATGTACAAACAAAAGCACAAAAGAAATTAGATGGAAAAATTTATCCATTTTGCCAAGAAAAATCCTGGGCAAAAGTACGGTCGTATTTAATTATGGGGATAATCTGTATGGTTATTGTGTCTTCATAGCGTTGATGGTGGCTGTAGGCGGCAACATGTCACAAAGAAAAGGGATGCTTTATGTTTCGGTAGTGGTGGTGGTTTCGATGGTGGTGATGGACGGTTGAGCGGAGAAGCTCAGTGCATCCGATTGGCTGAGCGATGCAGAGAGCTGGGCCACGAGGCCAACTCAGCAGCGTACCTGGGTCCGCATCTCATAGTCATCCTCTGCCTCCGACTGGCAGCCGGTAGAGAGACAGAGAGACAGAGAGACAGAGAGACAGGCAGAGAGAGAGAGAGCGAGAGACAGAGACAGAGAGAGAGAGACAGAGACAGAGACAGAGACAGGGAGAGGGAGAGACAGTGGAAGACAGCAAGAGAAAGAGTGAGACAGGCGAAAAGAGGTGAGGCAGGCATTGTAAGAGTCACATGACGAGGAGAGAGAATACACCCACACAAGAGGGAGAGAGCAGTTAGAGCAGTGAAATAAAGGAAAGGAAAGTCAATCAAGGGATTAACGTGGCCTCTGAATTCCTTTGTACAGGAGTACCCTAAACGTCATGCACTGGTACACATGCGTTACTGAGAGGGCGCCACTCCTTCTGTAACCCCCTTGTCCGGTTTTCCGAGAACAGTTCTCTCATGCATTAAAGACTACAAACAAAGAACCCCCCCCCCCCCCTTGACAACGGCACCATCTCTCCTCAAACATTTACTGTGTGGATTGGCTAGGATGTGTCGTGGTCAGGTCTCTTGTTTTAAAAGATATTGTGACAGACCTCGCCAGGGGATCATGGTGTTGTCATGGCTTTGACCATACTGTTTGATTACTCTATGCATAACCATTTGTTCGTTTGTGTACAAACCTCCGTGGCAGTCGTCTCCCCGTCAAACGCAAAGTCGGTTTGCTCGCTGTCGGTCTGTTTTGTGTCAAACAAACCGAACCAATTCCCATCGAGAGCAGGAAAACAAAAACGAGAGAACCCAACTTTTGAGTTGTTTGAATACATTTTAGACATTGTCAATGAAAGGCACAAATGAAAACAATGAGAGGTGTCTCACTTTTTGTCCCATTGTTGTAAATGCCACATTGCAAAATAAAAAAAACAACAACACTACAAAAAAAAAAAAAAAGGGTTTTGTCAAAATAAAAAGCAAAGTAAAAATGAGCAAGCAACACAGGGCACAGACAGACTCAGAGGAAGTAGAAACCTTATGTCAGTCACTTTGACACCTAATGTATCATCTTAACCCTGGTGCACAGGTGGAATTTGCCGAAGAAAAGGTTCCGGTTGTAAGAAAAATCGACGGGATTTCCGAAACCGACGGGATGAGTTAATTAAGCGCTCTCCTTATGTCAAAAAACAACCCATAAAAAACGATTGAGCCGAACCAGTAATCTGACTTTCAGGTCCCCTCCTCTACAGACGTGTAGGGTGACGGTGGGGTGGGTTGCGATGGAATGGGATGGGCGCACAGGCGCTGCTGCCGGCCGTGAGGAACGATGAGTCAGTGGGTCTGAGGAGAGCATGACTAATGGGTCTTGCCCTCGTTGCCCAGAGTCGGCAGCTCCCACAGAGCAGTGTGCTTAATGCATTACTTGGCCCGTTGCTGCAGGCCCATTCTGAATGCAGGAGAACCCACTGACCCGCATCACACTTGAGCTAGTGGTGGACAAGTGTTTCCATGCAGCGCGGTGATCGAGCGGCATGTCAGGGTGGTGACTAGAAAGATCTAGACTAGGAAAGTATGCAGAGAGGGTGGAGGGGAAAGACTTGAGATGGGTTAGCCACAGAGGCGTGCAGGAGCGTTCTCTGGGAAGGATCCGGATGAGTTGGGTTTGGTGTGAGGTTGGCGAGTATGGGCGTGTGCATCACATGCTATTTTTGTCGGTAGCGATAGTGACGGGGCTCGCATGCAGAGGAGGTATGGAGAAGATGTCTTTATTGCACTGCCCAAAAATGTGGACGCATGAACCACTAGCCCCTCAATGCCTTACACTACAATGTGAGTGATGTTAGTTACATTATTGTGACTATGACAGTCATGGCATGCTTTTTATGTTGAAAAGTGTGGTGATAAATTGATTATCACACGTCCCTTGTGTAGACAAGAGACCTCAAGCCCTGCATCAATGAGTCACACCGACTGTGTTGGCGTGGTTTCAAGATCCTAGCTTCCTTGAGCTAAAAACACCCCTAGCCTCCCACCGCTGTCTCCTGTCTAACCCTCTGCTGGAGACGGAAAGGGAGCGGGCAGAGAGCCATCCAGCGATGAGACGGCCCGACGTGCAGGGTTACCACGACAACGAAGATGGAGGAGGGATGAGGTCATGTATGGGCGGGGGCGTTGGGGGGGGGGGGGGGTGGCGGGACGCGACGATGAGCGAGGCGGGAGATCGGGTTCTGAAAGTACGGGCAACTTCCCACCGAGGGGGTGGTGGTGGGGGGCACTTAAAAAAAGCCCCCCCCTTCCCGACCTCAAGGAACCAGAACCCGGGGGGGGGGGGGGGGGGGGGGGACATGGTGGATGTTGCCCCCGCAATAAAGAAAAGGAAGGGCTCCGATACCGAACCGCACACTGACACACAGACGCACACACCCACACACACACACACGGGGCGTACGTGCACACACCTCATCCTCCTCCTCTTCCTCTGAGCTGTCATTGAATCCCTGCGCTATGGAGGCCGTCAACGAGGCCGCCTTGGGCTCCAGGTAGCAGAGGCACAGGGCCAGCGGGAAGGAGAGCGTGAGGGCGTACGGCACCGAGAAGGACGTGGACAGCAGGAAGAAGAAGATGAAGAGGAAGCAGGGGATGAGCGAGGGCGATTTGATGGGCAGGAAGTGGTGCGCGCACTCGGGCAGGAAGCGCAGCTCCGCCAGGTCGGGGAAGCTGATGTAGCCGTCCTCGTCCAGGAAGGACATGACGTCGGGCAGGTGCAGCGAGAAGGAGAAGAGCGTGCCGCCGCCGCCGCGCCGCCCCGCCCCCTTGCCCAGCTCGCCCAGGCGCTGCTTGCGGGCCGACAGCAGCAGCACCTGCTCCTCCAGCAGGGCCGCCGCCCGGTCGGCGCGGGCCTGCCGCCGCCGCCGCCCGGCGCCGCCCGCCGGGCTGACGGACGAGGCGCGCTGCCGGGTCAGCGTCTCCCGCCGCCGCCGCCACCGCACTTTGGCGGAGGACACGGGCGAGGAGGGCAGCGAGAGCTCAGAGCGTAGGGGGTCGGAGGAGTACGCACAGCGCTGGGGGGTGGGGGCGGGCGATGGGGGGAGGGGAGGGCGTGATGATTGGGGTGTAAGGTTAAAAATGGAGAGGCGCGCAGTAGGGGTGGGGGGGGGTGGGTGGAGCCGATGGGGGTGAATACGCATGAGCACACGCGCACACACACACACACACACACAAACACGCACACACGAGTATAGAGTGGGGTCAGAGAAAGGACAAGAAGAAGAAGAAGAAGCTAATTAGTAAAGCGTACAGAGAGGGAAAAGACAAAAAGCCCTGAGGTCTACACACTAGGGGGCGAGCTCAGAGCACCTGGGCTCCGACTCTTCACAGCCAAAAGACACAAAGGAAAGGGAAAAGGAGAAAAAAAAAAAGGAATAAAGAAAATAATCGTAAAAAGCTTGCAAAGACAAAATCACACGACCGATACTTGGAAGGAGAGCGCCTTGTCCCCTGCAGTGTCCCCTGTGTCCGCAGACAACAAGGGGCCTTGTCCGTCACTATAAAAGGCGTTGTTTGTACAGGAGGGTTACGGCGTTCCGGGGCGTGGAGCAGCGCATCGGTTTACCTTTGTGTCGTGTCTCAGCGGAGTGGTGGGCGTGGCCTCCGCCGTCGCCGTGGCGTCGGCCTGGCCGTCCTCTCGCTCTTCCCGCTCCTCCTCTGCCTTCTTCTCCGGCGTTACCGTGGTGATGATGTCTGCCTTGGCCACGCGGTCGGCGGTGTGGTCCTTCATCAGGGTCTCGTGGTTCTCCATGATGGGAGCTGAGCGGGGGGGGGCGGGGGGGATGTCAAACGCGGGCCCCTCACAGTAGGACATCATGGCGTCATGGTTTCCAATGCCCGATCAATAATAATGTCAACATGTTTTATTGACCCGAACAACGAGCTCCATTTTCTTTTTCTAGCAGCAATATTGTGGTGCCCTTATAGCAAAGGACAGGGAAGAGAGAGCCAGGGGAAGTGGGTCGGGGAAGAAAGGGAATGACATAGCATAGGACCACAGGTGGGAATCGAACAGGGGACGCTACAGGGCGTGCTGAACTCATGTTCGGCGCACTAAGGGGTGGAGCCACCCGGAGCGCTGCTGACAAACGGCTGCCCTCTGTGCCACAGCTAGATGGACCGTTGGCTTTGGTTGAGAGGATATAATCAGAGGATCGATAGCCTTTTGAATTCCGACAGCATTGTCGGTTCATTTATCAGTTCTCTCAATGCCACCGCCATTAATTCTAATTCGTTTTCCTTAAGAAGGAGAAATGAATTAGTACAATGAGTACTTTCCATAGCTGCGTCTGTGGCAGTCTGATGGCCTGCTTACTTTTCCTTAGATTACTATAATGCAGACTTGAAGACTTACTCACTTAATAATAGGAAACAATTGAGCAAGGCATATCGTAAAAAATATAAGGTAGAAAATGTTAATGTTGTACCTTATGTATGCAAGGTATGCATTGCAATGTATGCAACACTTAGGACTTGAATTCCTAAAATTCAACTACCCGATATGCAATGTCATAAATATATGTGTTTTTTTGGAGGTACAATGAATGAATGAATGTCATCCAAATCACATTCAGGCATTCATTCTCCATGTAAAAAAAAAATATATATCTTCAAAAGTGTCCCCTTCCAGGGAGGGGGGGGGGGGGGGGGCTGAGGACTGAGGCTCTCACCTCCATCCAGGCTGCGGGACATGTTGTAGCGCTTGCTGGCCGAGCGCTCAAACAAGGGCGCGGGCCGGATGATCTGGGAGCTGGCCCGTCTGGTTTGGGCCTGGGTGCGCCCGCTGTACCGGAACTTGGAGCCCAGGCCCAGGAACTTCTTGGGGGGGGCTTCGGGGGACACCAGCCTGCCAGCAGGGGGGGGGAGGGAGACAAGTGGGCTCCGTTAAAAATCAAATAGTCATTAACCGACGGCGGTTGTTAAAGACAGACGGTCATTAGCCGATTGGGCGGTCGAAGGGCAGATACACACTGTGCACTTTTCACAATGGGCTGCGGTCGAAGTAAGACCATCATGTCCCGGCCAAGTGTCTGACTAATTATAATGGTTGGTTTTAATCCCTGTGATGGGGCGACTACAATGTGTAAAACAAAAACATATCATCCGTTTTCAACCTTTAGATGGCAGCAAACTCCCAAAAGTGACCTAGTGAGAATTAATTCTTTAAGGGAAGAATGAACTCCTTGAACTCATCCTTGTGAGTTCCACACTTTGCTCTTGTCGGATACTTTGTCAAAGTATATACACATTGTTCAAACGATGGCGTGCAACAAGACAAGCGTGTGTTTCTTCCCGAGCGTCTGGGTGTCTGAGGAGAGAGCAGCAGCGACCCACCTGAAGAACGTGTGATGCTCCACGCACACCTTCCACAGCCTCTTGGCTGCGCGGTGGTTGGGCAGCTTGAAGCCGATTGTGCTCTCAAACTGCTCGAACTGCAGAACAAAACCCATGGCCAGTGGTGGGAGGTTAGGGGTGTTTTTAGCTCAAGGGAGCTAGGATCGTGAAACCACGCCAACACAGTCGGTGTGACTCAAGTGATGCAGGATTTAAGGTCTCTTGTCTACACGAGGGACGCGTGTTCATGGGTTCCACCTCGTGGAACCCATGAACCCAACCGTTAGCGTGTCGAATCTTAACGAGAAGTCAAATTCTAAACAATGAGGAGCGTCGGAAAAACCACAGGGTTATAGAATTTTCCTATCCAATTAGTTTGAATGAGTGCAAAAATAACTGAGTGATTCCATTTCGTGTGATTTGAGTTATCCCCGCGGCGAGCTGGTTTTTACCTCTCCCGGGCGTATTTTGATGTAGAAGTTGTTCCTCTTGTAGGAGATCTTGAGGACCTTGGGCCAGGCAAAGCGGTTGATCCGGAGGCGGTCGCGGTAGATGAGAAGGCCGCTGGCGCACACACCCAGCATGATCTCCACACCCTCCGAGTCCTGGCAGGGGAGCAAAGAAACCAATGAAGAACGAACACACACACAGACACAGACAGACACAGACACACACACACACAGGATCATCTGTCTTTTTAAGAGCGAAAACGCTCTTATTCATTAAACCTGCACAATGTAACTTCACAAAAAAAAGAGCACAACCTATGGCCACAAGTGGTACTACACATTGCCATTTTTGGATTGGATCGAAATAGTGGGATAATCCAACGGCAGAAACCTATTCGAATCCAAGAATGGTGCCGTGTTTTTCTTCCACTGTGTTCTGCAGAGCTCGCTTCCTGATATACTCCTGTTCCACCGCCACATGTCACTGCATCCCAAAGCAGTGGAACCTCAGACATGGTTGTTTTCCGGGGACAGCCACATGTCCCCCCCCACTCACTCCCCAAAAAGTTACACAGTGTAGGTTTAACCACGCAGATCGTACGGCCCGTAGAAGGGGTGCACCTATGGGGACACACAAGAGGAGGAGAGCCAGGAGGACGGCAGTACCAAGGGAGAGAGCGACCAGGCGGGATGAGGGAGTGGAGCCAGGCATTCGGTATACCCTTATCTACCCAGCACAGGCTGGTAGAGAGATGGCCATGAGGAATGACTTGGTGCGGAGAGAGAGCGAGAGAGCGAGAGAGCGAGAGAGAGAGAGAGAGGTTGGTGAAGGCATTGCGTGGCGACTGCAGCAATGCGAGTGGGGAGGTGTACGGGGTGAGCAACATGATGAGACTGCAGAGATCACAGGCCTCTTGATCATTTGGTTGCACGGTGGGTGGGTGGGTGGGTTTGGAGGGAGAGTGGCGTGTCATGCTTCAGGGCACGTCGGGGGTGTGTGGGGGGGGGGGGGGATTCGAACCGCAGCACTGAACCGTCCTGCTAGACCATGCACGTGGTAGATGGAAGACGCACGCACACGCATACACATTGAGAAAGCGCATGTAAAGCAGCCTCTTACCTCTGCCTTGGCTTCAGCCAAGCACTCAGAGAGACTCCCTACCAACTAGGGCGTTTAACAAGAGAGAGAAAAGACAAGAAGAGCATGCCGGGTCCAATCAGTTTCCCCCTGGGCTGGTGGGTCCACATACTAGCATCAGACAGCGTCGACAGCCATCTACAAAAAGACGGGCCCGGATCAGCGACTGATCTCCTGCTGAGATCCACCGTCAACAACAACAAAACATTCCTTTCATCCCGGTCTCCGTTCCAGCAGGCAGGATTCTCCTTACAACACCAAGACAATGCACTCCCTCCCCGCTCCCGCTTCCAAGGCGCTTCGGGTAACCGCTTTCAGCTACAGATCCAAACAGATACTCGTCTAAAAAGACATAATCCAAACTGATATGCCATCTCGAGATACCCATCATAGCAGCTTTGTCTCCCGAGACACGACCGTAATGAGCTGACAAGAGTCGGCCAATCAACTGGAGATTCCTCTTGTCCCCTCCTGCCCCTTCCTCCCCCTCCCCTCTCTCTCCCTCCCCAGCATTCCCTAATGAGGCCTCTGATCTCCCCAGGCAGGCAGATGGGAACCAACAGGACAATTATTGAAGTTGAGCGAGCCTACCTTCTCTGGCAGACAGAGCGCCAGTGATGATAGAGATGTTGGGTCGCTGGGGGGGGGGGGGGGGGGGGGGGGGGGTGTGAGAGGGGCGGTGAAGCCGTGGACATTATGTAAGCATGTGGATATTATTTTTAGCATGGGTGGCAGGAGTTAAGATGCTCTCCTGTGTGCAAAGTGCGAATGAGCAGCAGATGTGATGCTTCACATGCGTGGATGTAGACCAACCTTCCCCCCCCCCCCCCCACCCAGACCCCAAGAGAGCCCTTAGTCACTACATGGCTTACGTCATCAGGCCCTCGGTGTTAACAGGCCGTTAAAAGCACAAGAGCAAATCAAGCACCGAAAAACAGAAATAGCCAGCCGCTATTGTTAGCCGTCAGCGATTTCCGTTATTACATTCAGCTATCGTAGGATTGAACTTCTGTAAAGGTCATAGATAGAACCAGGTATTCATATCCAGCTAGCTAGCTAGCTAGAGCCAATAGTGCAAGCAAGCGGCCTCAAAAAGAAAAAGGCCAAATATACCCGAAACAATTCCCAGAATGCAGCTAAAAGACAGAAGTGGCAAATATCCCGCCATTGTCAGATTCTCAGGGGAAAATAACTCAGTAATAATAAAATATTTTGCGCCTAACAATTAATCTTGCCCAATCGGCAACTAATTTACAGACTGCTGAAGGCTGTGTGCTATGCTGCTGTATCACAGTATGATAGCCTGACTCTACACAGCCCATACAGGGCTGTGTGTCCGGAACCTGTTATATAGCATATAACCCAATGCACGACGGGTCTGATGTTACTTTACCTTGGCATGGTGGAGGTCCACGCCATACATCGACAGCTTCTTGGCGTTTTCCAGGAAGCGGATTTCAGCCTCTGCAGGTGTCATACCTCTGTGGGGTGGAAGCAGGACAGAGCATATCATGTTTACCGAGAGGACTCCAGTGTTATTCCCCTGTGTGTGTGTCTGTGTCTGTGTCTGTGTGTGTGTTTGCGTGTGTGTTCATCTTGAAGACGTTTTTTTTTTTGGCAGCTGAATTAACCTGACCCAGCTTCAGTCAACCTAATAAGAGACTCTGGGAAAGTGGAGTGCTGCAGGACTGGATAGGGAAGCGTTAGGAATTAAGGTCACATTTTTACACTGGTGTAAAAAGTGGCCTAGATTACGTTTGCTGACACAGATCAACAAGGAGCTTGTTATATTGCAGGCATTGATTGGATTCTACCGCATGTGGAACAGAAGATCAGCTACGTCGAATTTCATAGTAACCCTTTCCCGTAAATTGATATTGCATCACGTATGATGAAATATCAAACATATTTTGTCTTCTGGCGGCTCACATTGATGTTGTAAGGAGACCAAAGTGACCTCACACACGAGAGTGTCACTCTGGCAAGACGGCACACAGTGGCTGCAGCCCATCTCAACTACATGTTCAACATGCCAGAGGCTTCTCAGAGGTAGTAGGCTGAACTTCTAGCATTCAACATTAAAAAGAAAACTCTATCCCTAATTATCAGTGCCACGGACACAAAGCCAGGAAGAGAGGGCGACCGATTTGTGTAAAAGTTAAATAATGTGAAGAAAATGAAAAACGGCGGCAACAACGACAAAGGTCACTAAACACACGACCCAGCCCCGGGGGAGGATCCCTCTGGCCAACACTAACTTGTAGCTCTTGTGCATCTCCATGACCTTCTCCTCCAGCTCCTTGGTCTGGTTGGGGGCGAAGCGCAGCTCGCTGATGTAGTCGCTGCCCTGCTCCTCGGGGTCGTAGTCGCCAAGCTCCGACTGCACCGTGAAGGAGCCCAGCATGGTGTGGGTGGCGAAGGAGCATGGCAGCCGGCCGGACACCACGTCGTCCCTCAGCTGCAGACACAGGAAGTAGCTGGAGATGGGGAGAGCGAGGGAGAGAGAGACAGAGACAGAGAGAGAGAGACATACAGACAGAGAGAGAGGGAGAGAGAGAGACAGAGACAGAGACAGAGACAGAGACAGAGACAGAGACAGAGACAGAGACAGAGAGAGAGAGAGAGAGAGACAGACAGACAGACAGACAGACAGACAGACAGACAGACAGACAGACAGACAGACAGACAGACAGAGAGAGATGGAGAGAGACACAGACAGACAGAGAGAGACACAGACAGACAGACAGAGATAAAGTGTGAGAGAGAGAGACGGAGAGACAGACGGAGAGAGAGACACGGCGCTTAGAGGGCAGACCAGACTAAACGATGACGTATCATTGAGTTTAGGTGCTTTTGGGATTCCTGAAATGTCAATAGAATCATTTTCTATCCATCGGCCTACTATTCTTATTAAATCAGTGACTCAGTCAATACAATAACCATCTGCCCTTGTATTCATCGTTATAAAGGGCAACAAGCACAATGGGATGGAGCTGCCAAACTGCATCTCTCATAGCGGTGTCGTTGGTAATTAGTTAAGCAATGTTGAAGGTGAACAACAACAAAAACCACATCAAACCAAGGGGCTCACCGTGTGATGTCCTCAGACAGTAGGGCGGGGTCGGGGGGATAGAACTTCACGTTAAAAGCAAAGTTCCAGGGTCCAGCTGGGAAAACAAAAAATAACATAATGAAGACCTTACATTTACAAGATTAATGTTTTTTTTTTGGTGTCATGAATGACTTACTTCTGATCTGTTTCTTCATCTCCTTGGTGGGGTCTATCCAGTTCTGGAACAGAAACACAGCGAACGACAACCAATGAGGGGCCACGGATTTACTAGGGCGCCATAAACAGCAAAGAGGACCAGTGATGTCATCTTAAGCAATAACCAAACATTAATCATGCTCTGGCTCAGGACGCGTACACATTGAGAAGCTTCCAGATAATTGCCTGCTTACAGAAGACAGACTGCATTTTTGATTTCATTCCCAAATTAATTCATCATCCTGGGCTAGTACTTTTATTGGGCCCCTCTACGACACGGTCCAGATCTATACACAATACACATTCAGAGGGTTAAAGATTTTAATTAAATTAAATTACATTGGGTATAAATGATCTTTACCGTCTGGTTCTCGACATCTCTGTACGTGATGCCGAAGTAGTCCTTCTCCAGTAGGTTGAGGTGGTCGCATATTTTATCTAACAGGATGTGTCCCTTGGCTCGTTTCTAACATGAGGAAAGGAAATAAAAAAAGGGCAAGATTGATGTGGAGTCCGTAGGGTTCCACCATTTGAAACACAGATTTGCTTTTTTGACAATGTTTGAATTAGGTTTGTAAAAATGCTAATGAGCAAAGGTGAAACAGGGAAACGGCAAAAGGCAAGTTTAATTGAGGTCAACAACCTTACTCAATTGACGTGATGACACTGCAAGCATTAAAGCTAGGGTCGGCAAACTGGAGAAACCAGCCAGAGTAAGCTTGATTTTGTAGTATCAAACCAAAATAAAATCCCACTCCTCCATTCAGGCCTCCCTCCAAAGCAAATCCCTTGAAACTCGTGATTAGCTCGCTAGCTTTAGCAACAAGTCTGCTAGCCTTGTGGAAGACTCCGGTCATGCGCAATGAGTGCACAGGCGATGACACACAGATAGCCGAGTAGGTAGGGTAGACAGACAGACCAGCAAATCATTTCATTCGGGTTGAATGAAATGATTCGTCAGGCTTATTACAGGCCCGTGACAGCCAAAGATACCGTATTTGTCCTTTTTTGTCAGCGTTAGCTTAATTGATTGTCGTTCAATCAATAAGGAAGCAAAAAAAGCTTCTAAAAAATAATTGCATGCCCTAGCTTTAAAAAGATGACACTCTTCATAGGGTGGCTACTGCTCATTTCAGCAGTGACCCTTGTTGAGCTCGTGCCCTTGGCAGGAGGCTGCAGCCTTATCGATCCAAGCACCAATGCATGTGAAAACATAAATGCGAAGCATTTGCCCATGATGTCTCATGGGCATATTACCCTTTGACTTAAGCACTATTTCTGCCGGCCTCCTCCATTGACTTTTACATACCCATTCCTCTACCACCATAAATACCTTTTAACTACCGGAAGAGCAGTTTGTCATTGACAAGCACAAAAAACCGATCAATCAACCAGGGACAAATAAGCACCAAGATGTCTTAAGGGGTCATAGTTACGCTGTCATTTCATTGGTTGGTGCTCAGCGATGGCTGTATGAAGATTTAGGAGCAGGGTGTGCTGAGGGTTCAACAGTTTGTTTCCCTGGTTTGCTGGGGTTATTTTTAGGGCGGTGTTACCACTCCGTGGCTGAACACTAACCCCGACAGCCATGAGGCCAAAGTTGCATCATAAAAACGAGAAATAAACACATGACATGACAAGCAGACAACACGTATTAAACAGGGGCTGTAAACACTATTTCAGTGCAACGAAACATGTGTCTGAACAGCAGCCGCCCCCTTGTTCGTTTTGAAAATGCCATAGTAGATTAGATAAATGATTGTGATTGGTCGGGCCAATCACATCATTCATCTAATTTGGGGCGGGTCTAATTTGGGGTGGGTCTGCTGGAAATCTGTCTTTACGAGGAGGCGGATCAGACACATATGCCAGGGCGGTTCCGACTTGGTCTCTCAGTTCCTCCGCTCTGCAGTAAACAGAAATGTTCCCCGTTTACTGTTCCCGTTTTATCCAATCATGAGAGAAACTTCCAATTTCAGTGTTGACTGACAACGGCGGAAGAGCCAACCCGACCGATTCCGATACTCCCAGGAATGCCTCAGAACAACAAGCCAAGGAAAATAAGAATAATCAGCAGACGGGAAGAAAGAAAAGAAAGCTGCCAGGAAAAAAAGAGAGCATCATGGGGACATGCAAGACCAACATTCACCAACATTTTATCAACGTGACCTTCGATAGGTGGCCTTCGCTACATGGGTAGCGGGGGGGGGGGGGGGGGGAGGGAGGAAGGGCACTGCTGACTGCAAAACCCGGACAGGAAGTTTGCCAAAACACAGACATGGCTTAAAGGGCCTTTAAGAGCTTGCATTCCTGTGTGTGACCTGAGCAGACCAGTAGAAGCTGGCACATGCAGATAGACGATCTTGACAGAACACTTTCAAAGGACGCCGCCGCCTCGCCTTGACGGGGCTTCCCTTTGACGCTCGACCCCCAAGGTGCCTTCCAGAGAGGCATGCCAACCATCTGCGACGCTCTTGAGCTGCAGGCCGGGTTTAGCACCCGGGCTAACGCTAAACACAGGAGGCGGGCGATTGGAGGACAAGTGCAGCGGATGAAAGCCAGGCCCCTTCCGAGAAATACTGCTCCGTCATCAAAAAACAGAAAACCAACTCCCGGGGTTTAGACAAACGTGCAGTCGAGGGATGTGAGCGTGAAGGCTGGGCTTCACAGGCTAGTTTTGAAACGGCTCGTGGAGGATGGGGTAATTTGGCACCGAGCTGGAGACATCCCATATTCTCCGTTGGAGGAATGTTAAAACTTTTACCTTGACTGCTTACAGGCATTCAAACATTCTGTAGCGACCAAGAGTCAAATTTCCAGACAGCAGTGGGGCCCCGGTGGTTGCTATGCTAACCTAGTCTCTGCTCACTTGTTGGTTTTGCATCTGGTTGAACATTTCTCTACGGTTCTGGATCTTATGGTAAATCGTTTGGTCATAGTCCCCCCGCCCACCCCCCCCCCCACCGCCACAGAAAGTTCCATCATCCCTTTAGTTAAAGCCCTCTGATCTAAAATGACTAGTGCTGGGAGTACCACTTCCACCCACACACACACTGTGACCAACAGGACCCAGATTTGAAAGTCATCTGGTACGGTGACCTTTGACCTGCACAATGATGAAGTATCAAACCCTGGTTGAACCCCCTTGGTTTAGCCATATAAAACCAACTTTGACAAAGAGGGGTGGAAATGTGTGAGGATAGTGGGGGAACTCATGTTTCATGGGGCATTTTTGGGGGGTAAAGGGGCGGAGACTCCTGCTAGGGATCCCTCCTGAATATCCCTGTTGGGATATCTGTTGCCGAGTGACACGCATAGAGGAATTGGAGGTCAGTAAAGAAGTGGGTCACGGCTATTCCTGTTAAACATCGTACACTCTCACACAGATGGCTAACACCCGCACTAATGAGAGCGTGAGCGTGAGTGTGTACACCATTCACACGTACAAACGTGGCCGTGTATATAATAACATCACTGTGGTGCAGGGGTGGGCATTATGGGCATAAATATTTGATTTCGTCTTTCTCCTCTTTTCTTTTCCGTCCTGTGAACAGGTTTAGTTTTATTGTCCTTGCTGTTTTGTGTGATGTTATGTGGCTGTGTTTAGGAGTACGTGTGTGATATGTTCTAAATTGTGAAAAGAAAAAATAAATAATAATCATCAATCTTTCGACATGCAATGTCACGTGGATCAGCAAACTTAAAGAAAATATACTAGTCTTTTTATTCTTTTGTAAATAAACAGACATCTTATGCCCACAAACGTGAACAAAATGTATAATTTGAACAAATATAGGTATAGGAAGGAATATATAATATTGCTGAATCCCGTCACAGATGTTGGAGGTCATAAAGAAAGACGTTTGTGGAAAACAAATACTGACAATTGTGTGGGGTCAATTTCCTTTAACATCATTCTATCACACCCTCGGGGACAATGACGACCATCCTAGCCTACTTCATGCACGCTACTGTATGTGGGTCAACTGTGTGTGGAGATACATAAATAGGTGGTAAACTCTGTCATGTCCTTCAACATATACAGTAACCATGGTGACTATGACAAAGATACCTGATTGTGATTGGTTAAGCAGATTTATTCTTAGGCGTAGAGCTGCCAAAAAGAAAAATCAACCTTGGTGCAATAACACTTAAAAGTCTGTTTTGGCAAAAAAAAAAAGTCTGTTCTGTTCTGTTTTGGCAAAAACATTGTGAATCACGTTGTACGTCTACAGTCCCAATTAGCTCTATGATTTAATTATATTGATTTGACATTCACATTCACTGTAAAAGGACCTTTCTTCCCTGTGTTTTAGAACCATATCGAAAAGATACATGATAACGCGAGGGGATGTTTCGTGGACACGTTCAATACCATCGATAGGATGTTGTCTTGCACACCCCTTCCGTGATCACCCATTGGAGTTATTAAAGGTAGCATTAGAGTAGAGACCTTCTTTGTATTATTTGGCAGTTGTCTTCAAGCTAAAAATACAAGATTGTTCAAGATATCGTAATCAATCGTGTCCTTTTGTTGTTTGTTGTCACATATTGAAACTTTTTACAACGAAAATATATTAGCCAAATTATTTATGAATGACATATATATAGTAGTACTAAAATAGTACTGAAATGGGTCACTCAGCTTCAGACACATCGAAAGCGTCGATAAATCAAAGACCGTCTTTGCACTGAACAGCCTAATGTTGGTAAATGACACAGCATAGGAATGATGCGGTTCAGAAAACGAGGCCATCTTGAAGCTAAGGTTATCTTTCCGCCTGCTCATTAACTGTAAACGGAATACTTTGCTCAGCCATGACGTCCGCCATTACCGCCTGGCGTTGCTAATACCGACAGGGACGTGATAGCATCTGCTTTTCATTAAAGCAGCTGACTGTGGAGTCTCTGTGGAGACCCGCCACTGTCGTTTGATGCACTAGCACCACGCCGGGACAAATTATAAATACTCACAGAAGCACTGATGGGAAAGGCTGTCCTTAACCGGGAGCAAAGCCTGCTCATGATTGCATTACAACCAAGGAACGCCGGCTGAGGAACTACTTTTCTTATCTAAAGTGGTGAGCCGGACGGGAGGCAGATCCCACTGCAGTTTGGTTCTGCTGCTGAGCGTGTTGAAACGCACTACATCAAGGCCAGCCAGTACAGTACAGCAGTACAAACGACAGCACTCATTTTCAAGGCTACTTAGGGACTTGGGGAACACACAGTGGGAGAATAAACTGGCAAGAAACGGTACTGTGTACCGGCAATCTGTTTCAACAAGCAAAACACGCATTTTCCCACCTCTATCTTTTCAACATCCCATAATCCCACATCCCGGAGCGATCTCCCAGATGGACTTTCTACACTCGCCAAGCAGGTAAATATTATGACACACACACACACACACACACACACACACACACACACACACACACACACACACACACACACACACACACACACACACACACACACACACACACACACACACACACACACACACACACACACGCCATCAAAGCACCGTTTTCACATTCTTCTACTGCCGACATTGTTGGCGCATCGAGGATCGACTCCCACTTCGAATCCCCTAACCCACAGCCTCAGGCTGATGGGCTTCTCAAATGTTACTCACTAATCAATGTCATTCAGAATGGCAGTGCCTCGTTCAAGGAGACGCGATGAGGAGCACAGTGGCAGGTTGAAGTCGAATACCACCCCCAAAAAAGGAAACTACATAATCAACATAACGTCACACTTTAGTTATGGCATTGGTAGAGTGACTGAGTGATCGCGTGATCGACAGAGTGATCGAGTGATCGACTGAGTTAGTGACTGATCGAGTGAGTGAGGTTGTGATAGAGTGAGTGAGCGCTCACCTCCACAGTGATGTTGTAGTCGGAGCCATCCAACAGGGTGACCTTGCACTGCATGTTCTTCAGCTTCTTGGCCCCCCGGAGAGGAGACCTGGACAGGTGGCTGGTGGAAGACCTGCTGGACGCCTGGTCCTCTTCGTGTGAATCCTGAGAGAGGAGGCCGGGAGCAGAACATTCGGGTTCAACTTTGATCACACAGACCTCTGTCAAGTAGCAGTTCGGTCTGTTGCCCGCGGCCTAACTACCGGCCTAACTACCGGCTTAACTACCAGCCCTCAACTACTGTCAGTGTGTCTGCACCCCGCATTTGAGATGTTAACTGTGAGAAGTGAAACCATTAACTGTAATATTCCAAGCATTTACTCTGCTCCGCCCCAGGTCAATGACCAGGTCACCGAAAACCCTCCACCAAAACAGGCCCTCCAACGTCCTCACACGGCCCAAAAATAGTCCCAACTCAACAGTCGTCTTCGGTAAGAAGCCCGTCAGAAACCAAAGCCAGAGTCCCACAACCAGCTGCTATAAAGAGCTAGCTGGTGCCACCACTTTGTCTTCAGGGAGAACATTTAATTGTCCACCAAGCTGAAAAAGGCCTTTCTTACTGCCACATTGGTTAAAAGGTCAACATCTCCCAGGGGAGCCACCGATAAAGGCTTTCCCAGAATCTTGGACCTCATTTCCACCCACCCCTGGAAAAAACACATTTATAGGTCTGCACATCACTTTATCTAGAGGGAACAGGGGAGCGAGGGCAATAAAAGGTAGACAGAGGGCTGGAGATGTAATGTGGCACTAAAAAACATATTAGACATTCAGCTGGTATCCCAGTCGGTCGGCCTTCTAAAATACCAAACAACAAAACATTGGCCAACCAACAAAAAACGTAACCTATATCTGTAATCATCCGGCACAGCACGAATCTCCCTTAAATGTCGGTCCTCAATTCTACTTTCCATTCTGACTCATCCTCTTCTTATGGTCCATTTGCCATTCGAGATTCCCGTTCCCCTCGTTTACAAATCATTCTCGCTCAGACTCTCCAGTCTGCTTGCACTCCATTATTCTTCCGCCAAGATCAGCTCTCATTATCAAACCACAAATTATAGAGAGATTGGCAATGCCTAAAATTAGAGACCTAGATACGTCTAATTTTTCCACTTGTTACACCAACAGACTGGAGGGAATTCCTTTAAAAAATTACCTTCTCTTTAAAAGAGAGAGAACACACACACACACACACACACACACACACACACACACACACACACACACACACACACACACACACACACACACACACACACACACACACACACACACACACACACACACACACACACACACACACACACACACACGTTTCTCCTCCACATCAACAGGCAACAACAATGGCAGCACAAGGCCTGGCAGGCACTGCTCTGTTTCACTACGGCAGCCACGTGATAGAAGAGGCCACTTGTCTGTGGACTTGTGTCCGACCCACAAAAGGGACCCAACGTGAGCAGTTGGCTATAGAAAGGCCCACCCGCCTCCACATCCTCCAACATTGAATGCATCCGCCTGTTGCGTAGCCGTACCCCTGTTGTTGGTGTTAGAAAAGCCGCCCGGCGCTTTAAATCAGATTGGGGGCGACCAAGGCACAAGCAGATACCCCAGATCAAGCACCCGGCTGCAGACATTGACTAACCATTCCTGCGTGGAGAGGATCACAATCGAACAAATGATACGGAATTGAACCAATGATTAGACTGGGATGGGAGGACGCCTTGGCCTTTAACCTGTTGCCACCCCCCCCCGTCTTGGAGCGAAGGGCTTGGGCTGTAGTTTGGTCGTTTGGTGACTGGCTGACCTGTTCCTTCCTGGCGGGGGTGCTGTGTCCTGCGGCCACGGGGAGCTGGACCCTGGGGGAGCCTGGTTCCTCTGCACTGGCTGCTGCTGCTGCTGAGCGCTGTGGCGTGGCCTTAGCCGTCTTCTCCTTCTCCTTGTCCTTGTCCGCCTCCTTGCTCTTCTCCTGCTGCGTCTTGGGCTCCGAGTCGGCGCCTGATTCGGTCGTCATGGCCAATCACACTGAGGGGGGGGGGGGGGGGGAGAGAGAGAGGAGGAGGGAGCAGGACAAGAGGCATGGCGTTAGATGAGTCAGCGGTCTGGTTTCTCAAAAGCTTTTTTATTATTTCTTTCTCTTTTTTTTAATGCCCCTGCATTCAAGCCTTTCCGGTGTGCTGCCAAACAACAGTGATGTGGCGACGCGGGGTCATATTTCTGTTCGACCGTCGAGATAAGGAAGCAGAAATGAAAGAAGACGATCGAGGCCGACACTTGGGTCACAAATAACGCCCGGTTTCACAGCTCACCCTCTCAAGAACAAGAAAAACATCCACGTCACTGATCTTTTCCTCATCGCAAAACACACGCAACAACAACATCAGCAATAGTAGTCGTGGCCGTGTCCTAGTTTGGCCGTAATCCGAGCTGAGGAGCAGTGCAATGTGTTGCAATGTGCTTGATTAACCAGCGGGGGAAGAAGGCAACGCACGCGATCCGATTGCATGCGTGCTTGAAAACAATATTCGTCGACCATGTGACACGCTCCATTCCAAGTATGCGTCGCTGTGATCCCAGACATCCGAGTCATGCCGCTGCCCTTCTTCGGAAACACATCCTTCTCCGGGAGCACATAGCAACACGTACCCCCCCCCCCACCAAATGGGACTGAGACGAGACTGGGCCGACGAAATGTCTAATAGCCAATTTTGCACCCCCTTAACGGAATGGAAGTGAGGACAGGTTGGCATCGGTGGGGGAGGTGGCCCGCCTTGTTGTTCCGACAACAAGGCGGGCCACGCAGAGCCTCTTTGCTAAGGGCGTGCCACTGCGGTCCACTGGGCCTCAGCAGCTGGTAGACTGGGGTTTGTAGTATGGATGCCTGGCATTCTGCTCCGGGCTCCTCCCCCTACTGCTGGAGCTCTATTTATAGGTGAGTGTTTACTCTGAGCTCAGGGACGGTGTAAAGGATCTAGTGCAGACTGGCCCGACCATGGCCAGGGAAAACTGTTTAGAGAGGATCTGTCCCCCCCGGGGCTGCTGCTCTGGTGTCCACCACAGGGGGGGGGGGGGGGGGGGTGACGGGACTCGTTTTGTCACGGGCAACAATCGATGTCATTGCAGGGTAAATACAGGTGGGGCTCATCGCGTTGATGTTTTTGCTGCAATCTTTTTTTTAAGCACCGACTAGGCAAGAGTCACTAGTGTATACTCACGCTGCACAAAATATACTTCCCCTGTAAGCACACACACGTAACATATTCCCCCTTAGCTATCCATCCTTACCACGGTCATCCATCAACTCAATAGATACGATATATCTTGTTTATGAAACATTCAAAATAAGTTGGAGGGTGCAACTCCGAGAGCTCCATCGTTAACGTTATTTCACTATTACTGCATATCTTAGCAGTCTTATATGAATACAACAGCCTACCCCTCCCCTTGCCCTCACACATAACATAACATAACATAACATAACATAACATAACATAACATAACATGAAAGAGGGCCCATGTGCGTCTTAAACACAAACATATGCCTGGCCTTAGCCTGCTGAAGAGGATACAATCTCATTACAACTCCTCAAGCATGATTAAACAGATCAGAAGAAAGGCCCATAGCCCATTACATTCACCCAGGCTGGTAGAGTACTAGACTGAGTCCCTGGGCATTAGCCGGAAGGACTGCGTTATAGGAAGGACTGGCAGACATACTGGGACTCTCTCTCCAACCAGCAGCGCTCTGCGCGTCTCTTCCACAGCGTGCTCGTTACTACCACGCAGGTGGTGCGTTAATTAGCCCGCACATCACTCGCCTGAGTGTCGGCGCGTTTGTTTGCGGCGGTCTCACGCCAAGACAATTACATAGGCTTATGATGATATCTGAAGACCTCATTAAAGTGATGAATCTCTACACGCCGGGGAAAACGTGATTATTTGTATAATGGTTACATATAAATAGACCCTCTCTGCTAGCGAGGATGTGTGATGCTTTGTATACAACTTATTGGAAAAAGGATCACGGCAGAATAACCAACTGTATCTTTGTCAAGTAGAACTGGAAACTCTAGTTTCCTTGCACGTTTCAAGAAATGATACTGAGGAGCTGGAAAATAACTGGATTTTGTTACATCCAACATGGCGGCCAAAGTGACCCTGGGCTTGTGGTGCCACATGGCAAAAGGAAACTCGGCTGGCCACTGAGTGGGCGCATGCCGATCAAACTCGCCTCTGATGTTGGAGCTGTACTGCGTCGTCAGCCACTATAAAAAGGGCTGTATAGATTACAAACACTTATATTATAGGGCGAGTGCTCCGCCAGCACTAAACGGACAAGGCTGTGAAGTCACAATCTGACCCCGGCCCCCACCGTTAACGAAACCCATTTTTCCCCAGCAGACATAACCGAAGCAATTTTGCGAGCGGTCCGGGTGAAATCGACTCAAAACTGAATAGCCTCGATATGCCCGGGGCCAGTTAAACAGGTTTAGCATGACTTCTTCTGGACAAGAGATTACCCAGAGCCTTGCCAAGCCAACCAGAGAGTTGGGCTTTTGGACTCGCGGTGCGCTCACAGCTGCTCTTTCAGCGGGAGAGATTTTCCAACGAGATTACGGGTATATGGCCCCTCAGCATCCCTGCATAAATCTGCACCGTCATCCCTTCGCACTCCGCCCTTTGTCTTACGGGGTGGACAGGACACAGGAGGGCAGCAGAACGATAGCCTGGCCCCGTTATCCTTCACCTTCTATGGGGGGGGGGGGGGGGGAAGCTGTGGTGGAGCAAGGCCAGTGGATGGACGGCAGGAACATCTTAGCACCATAGAAATGAAGGAAAGAATGCGCTCAGTCAGTGGTGACAGGCTCTTCTCACAGGGCCAACACAACGGACCACACAGCCGCCTTGTATTTAGGGTGCTGGGGGGGGCGGGTGAGGGGGCTGCAGTACTATGCATGAGCCTGACACATACATTATGCATTCAGAATTCTGTACACAGAAAATTCAGAAAGGCCAAAGGGAAGAAAATAAATAAAATCCAATTGTGGATCCGGATTCAACCGGTTCTGGGCCAACCAGCCCAGTCTGTACATGAGGTACATGACATTTTTGCATTTTAATTCAATTTGCCTTCCCTAGGAGCACTTTGCTCTAACGTGATCATTCAATTATTTCAAGGGTGCAGCCACCACCCCCATCCCCACCTTCCCCCATCCCATTTTTAGCCGCTTGTTTTTCCGTCTCAGAAAAGGGACTCGGGACAAATTAAATGTGCCCAAGCTCCCCACAGACGCGCTCTGAGGTAAGCCTAATAACGAGAGTGCTCCCCCCTTTGACTTGGGGAGGAGTCAAGCTATCTGCACCCCGTTTATTCCTCCAGTAGATGACCACTACACCCCCGGCCGCCCCCGAAGCCCGGCCTAAACTGAAAATAAATCAAAGATGGACGAACATGGCCAATTCAAAGACGACAAAATGACCAACGCTGTGGCGCTGATCCCACCTAGAGTGGCGCACCTGAAGGTAGCAATAAAGCATAATTAAGGTTTAATGCAAGAAATAAAACGTACACGACTTTGGCAGTGTCCTCCGCCATGTTCATTCGGAGGGGCCATTTGTGATTGTAATGCACACCGTTGGGGCTGGGCGTTGTGCAAATGGCTGCTGGAACAGACACACACACACACACACACTACCGCCCCACTGATGACCAGGCCGCCATCTGTGCCCAGCGCCATTAGCTTGAATGAACCACAGCTGGCCTGGTCCTATGTGCCCCCAACCTACCCCGAACCCCGACCCCATCCACCCCATCCACCCCCAACTGCGTTGACCCCTGAGGGCTCCCAGAGGTTACATGAAGGGTACTGCCGGATGATTCTAGACAAGCCTAGGAGCCGGTCGCACCAGCGTTGCGTTCGCTCGGACCTAGATGGTGTTTATACGTTAATCAGAAAGGGTTGCACCATATAATCTAGTTCCTACGGAGCGCTTAGTAGTAACTACATATTTACACCTGCCCCCTAGAAGGAGTAATTGGTGGCAGAAAGTGACAAGAAGTAATCAGCGAAATAAAAAATAGATATAATTACGGGGAGGGTGGGTAGGACTGCTGCGATCAGCGTGCACTGTGTAGAGCCCAGCAGCGACAGCCTGAATACTCCAGACATGAGCACAACCAAACATACAGTCAATTCAGACCGTTTCATGTGGTTGAAGTCCGCTCTGGTCCTCTCAAGCACTTCCTTGTTTAAAGCGTAGCTTGTTGTTGATTAGTTACAACTTGGTTGTCTTCACGTTGAAAGGACAACGACCTGCTTAAGTTCAACTTGAGCATTATCAAAATACTAACTATAGTAACCAACTAGTAATATCTATGGGCTTAGTAAGGACTTAATGCACAGACTAAGTAACGAACCAACGCATAGCTGGTGCAGCCTATTCCAAGGTTGTACTGAGCAAGACTACTGAGTAGGACACACACACACACACACACACACACACACACACACACACACACACACACACACACACACACACACACACACACACACACACACACACACACACACACACACACACACACACACACACACACACACACACACACACACACACAACCGTAATGAGATACCGTTGGCCACTCAGAGACATCTGTTGAGGGACAAAGAGACAGTAGGAGCGAGAGATAGAATACTCAAGTCAAAGAATAGCACTTAACTACATGATCGGATTATGATGGTCCAACTGTTGGAGCAAAACAAAACCCACAGTTCAGAAAGTTTGGACTTCATAAGAGGGAAGAAGACTCCTGGTGAGATTCTCCTGAGCAAACATCGTGGTCATGGTAACTTAAAAGGCCAGCCATCTAAAGCTTAAAGCACATGGCCCTTGCGGGCAGAGCAATTTTCAGTTCCCAAATCCACTTTGGGAAGCAAATACTATACAAAGGGAGCAAAGAAAATACAGCCCTGCTATTCACGGCCTGTGTGCACGCTTAAGATTGTCGTTTTTCAATTGAACTATTATGATGGTGCACATTTCAGAAGAAAACTGTGGCTTTCAAAACACAGTAGCTTCAGGAGGTTTGAGCTAGCATCAGCCTAAACAAACACAACAAAAACTGCCTGGTCACTTAAGAGATGATCAAATAGCTTTCCTCCCTGCTCAGGCAGCCATGAGAAAAACCTCACCGTTAATCAAGCTGGGAGACACATCATGGTGGCCAAGAGGCTGATGGTGCCAGACTGTGCAGAGGCAGACGCCTACACATTAAGAAGCTACGGATTGAATTAGCCATTTATGGGCCTACAGGGATAATTGCAAATCACTACATCGCAAGACTAATCTTAGGTTGAGATACAGTTCCACTTACAGAAGGTTATTGAAACGCAAACTCAGTTTCAAACTCAAACTGTGAACCAAATACACTGCTTAGGAGGAAAGAAAATTTAAAGATGAGTTGAACAATATATCTTGTAGACGTGTGCATGCATTTCAATACTGGTGAAAAGCGCTGCTGGCAACGCATCCCAACTAAATGGTCCGACACATAGCATTCCGTAGCTAAGGACGTGAGGATGCTAAAGGAGGATACAGATCACGGCAGCGAGAAAATACACAGTATCGCTGTTCCCTAGCCACGCCCACCGCACTGCAGTTCAAAAACACCGGAATACGTCGTATGAAAATCATATGGCAAGAATTACGAAAGCTCGTTAATGAGGAGACAGATGTTGCGTGTGGGCGCGATATGACGCTCCATGTTATTCATCGATATGACCCGGTACGAATTACATGGGACACCATTTCGATCCTTCTTTTAGAAAAAATGTATAGTAAACATCCTGATAGAAGTCTGTTTTGCTTGCCCGATTCATTAACCAAGTTTGACTGGTAAAATCTGGAATGCAGGCTGCATATTCAGCAGAAAAACATCGTTACGTTCCGCTGCAGAGGTTACATTGCAGACTTGCAGCAGCGAAGGTGACCAATATGTCAGTACATTTGAATCACGTCCATGATTGAATAAATCACACATGGCTTTTAATGCCCAAGTATCCGTCGTTGGATGTCAGGCGAGCCAACGATGACATGCAATAAATACACCTTTCGGTTTTTTCTCACCGGGCAACCACCCAGCAGTTTTTTTTTCCCGTTAAATAACTACAATACTGTGTAAAGGCTGATGAAAGAGCGGTTTTATTACCAGTTCTATTGACCTCGTTCCTTTAGATCAAAACGAAGAGTTGCAAATTGAGGCGAGCTCCTCTTCCTGACGACCGTGCTACTGGACTGGGCTGCAGCCCCTCTCCCTCTCTCTCTCTCTCTCTCTCTCCACAGCCAGCCTATCAAACTCCACGACACACGGGAGAGCAGGATTGTGGGATCGTGTGGGACAGCCACGGCATTATTTCAGCAGTCGTCCACCAGCGCACTTGAAAGCATGTTTATTTTGCTCGACACGGCCATTGTGGAGCACAAAACGCCTCCATTCAAAAAGGAAAGTGGTCTCCAAAACATTGTTGAACCACACTGCTATTGACAACACTACCTCTATTATTAATGAAAGATAAACAGGGCTCTTTTCATTGACTATTTACCCGTTTCCTCTGTGGTCTAGCAGTCGGGGCAGGGACTTCTGACTGCATATACTTCTATAGTAGTAGTAGTAGTAGTAGTAGTAGTAGCTTGATTTCCCTGCAACGGTAGGCAAACCACCATTTCTCCCCCACATCCACAGGCACCAACCAGTGCACGTTTTAAATTAGTGTCTGGGCATTTCACTCCAGGGATTTGTGTTTTTTCTGCAGTCTCCCGAGGGGAATTTGACCCTACAGTTCTCGGCACAGCTCTGTCACCCATTTTTACTTTTATCCCATCTTGTATTTGCTATATAATTGCTTCCATGCAAAAACATAGAAGACACATGAATACAAACTCGATGGTCTCCCGATTTGGGAAGACCGTGATCATCTCGCAGCTAAAGTCGCATCACTTTTTTTCCATCCAATTTCAATACAATTAATACCCTAGGACGGTCATTTCCATCACCTGAATTGATCAACCACTTTATATTAAATCGAATTTTTTATTTATTCAATCTCAATTATTATTCCAACCAATGATTCACATGATTTAGAATTCCAATTAAGATTCATGTGTTTCGGGAGACACTTCAAAAAGGGGTCACTTTCTCGAACTACACTTTAGGTTTGACCTTTTCCACCTTATGCCCATTTTTACACCATGAATATGCAGAGGATGAATGTAAATTAGAGGCAGACTGCTCGACTGTAATTCACTAAATCAGCATTGTTAATGGAGACTGCACAGCTCACCAGGATACACAAAGGAAATGTAACCAGGATGTTTATCTTCCGTGCAACCAAACTGCAGGAAGCAATAGGTGTCTACTGAAACCCCTCTATTAACATCAAAAGCAGTTAAAGGAATAACTTCTTTAAGTCCTAAAGCCATTAATGACTATGAGTAATGGCGCAATGAAAGAAACAGCCAAAGAGTGCCAACAGGTCCTGTTTTGAACAGTTAACACAGAAGCTCTGCAACTCTAGCACCAACGTTTTGGGACAGTTTGAGCATATAGCATGAAGCCACAGGGAATGTCCTGACTCTTCACAGCAACTCTTTTGGTCAGCACTATGACTAACCACCAACCAGACAGACAACATGTGATCTACTGTAGACTGCTTGGCTCGTCACTTTGTCCCCTTCTGCTGCGCTCACTGCTCTGTTCCGGATCAGGGGTCAGGCCAAGCTCAGTGCAGGACTCAGCAGAGAACTTCACCCCCACACCACTCTGAAAACGATCATTCCTACCTCAGCAACATTAACACGGAAAACCTCTTGGAATAGCGCTCCTCTAACATGTGTTCAATGTTAAACCCCCCCTGCTAAAAGGGTCAACTGAAGAAAAGTTGACCTGACGCACAGAACGTGAAAACGTTAATTGTTTTAGGTACAATGGAGCCTTAGAAATCAAAAGGTGAGAAGAAAAAAGCCTCTGGTAATCAATAACCTCATTACAGCCACTCAGCTCCCGGTTTCAGTTAAGAGCCGAGAAAATCCCACACTTAATGTATAATCAAGGCTTCACACGGAGGCATGTCCTTTACGAAACCGGGCAAACCATGCATGTGATCCAATTAAAGAATTAATTAAAAATAAGTAACTTGTCTTGCGCGGCATTCCTCGGGGCCAACCACTGGTCAACCACTGGACCAGGGGACACCAGCATGACCAAAAATGACATTCCAGGACGTCTGCCATCTCAAACCAAGTCAAATTGTGAAAGAAAAGTAAGAAAATCATAGAAATTGTTAGAGAAAGGCAGTTTTTTTTTTAGAAACGCCTATAAAAGCGGTTTGAAATCAAGGCCCTTTTGTGATGTAAATGTAAGTTGATTTGATCTAATGTAGACTACTTTCAAAGGAAACATGGTCCATGTAGAGACCGTGGCAGCCTGCTGGCTGATTGGGCGGTGGAGATGTCACTCCCCTGCGCTGCCACAGCTCAGTGAGCAAATGTGCCGATTTGTTCAGAGGCCCGAACCAATGGACCAATCGGGGTCATCAACCCCATACCTACACAGCACAACTCAACCCAGGGCCCCGTCAGACTGGAGTCCAGGGCAAAGTCTCCCCGGGCTTTGTCTTAAGTTAAAGTGCCACATTATTCTCTTGAAGCGTGGGTTCCCTATCAGCTCTCATTAAAAGAGATTAATCGGAGACACAAGCGAGGGAGTTGCCGTGAACTCTATAGCTTCTGCTCGGCGTTCGGGATGCGTATCTTATCGCGAGGCATCGTAAAAGCCGGATGGTGTTCAACCTTTGGAAAGTGGCGGACTAGAGATTGGACCCTCTGAGTGAATGCTGAGGAGACGATTCTGTTGAGATGAGCAGAGGGAAAAAGGGCGCCTCTATTTCGACATGCAGCCCTTTGACTTGCGGAACAGAAACTGTAATGGTGCTGGGGATGTCACTTCCTATCGACTGGTTTGGATGAGACAGCATAGGCGTGCATGTATCAATGCCTTCCCACGGTAATTTTGGGTTGAGAAGAAATGCTATTCATAGTTCCGATCATTTTGTTTTAGAAAATAAAGCATATTTCACAAGTACTACCAATAGCCAAACATATAATAAATATCCGGTATGATCAACAGATACGAAGAAAGACATTTGGAAAGTAACCAAGTATTAAAAAGGTATTGCTCAAACAGGATTTACCCAAACCTCAAAAGAACATCTGCTCTGCCCCATACAGGGACCTGACGTGACGCAGGGCTTCAAACCAAACACAGAAGACGCCAGAGACAGACTTCTTCTATTCACCATAAATACCCCGCGACAGTCTCTTCCCCTGTTCCCTTGCCAGTATACTGTCGCTTTAAATGCCAACAGTGATGGTAGCTTAAGCCTTGTAAGGCTCTCAAGTGACTGGGCGCCAGTGGCAGATAGCGGGGCTCCAAACAGGGCCATCAGTCTGTCTGACAAGGCTCAAGTAGGAGTTCTCTACTCTGAACCTCGGGAATGTGGGTAGGGGGGGGGGGGGGGGGGGGGGGGGGGAGAAGGGTGCTGTGGTACTCTGACAAAAGACGTGCGCCTCTTCCAAAAGGAAGAGGCAACAGGAATTACATATATAGCCGAAAGGATCTGTGGTGATTATGTGAAACAAACTTAAAGTCGCAGAGTGGTTGAGGTTTGGCTTGCTTCCTTGTCGACTTCTTAGAATATGCACCAAGTATACTCAAAGTAATTACAGTGATCAAATTCACCCACTCTGCCTCCATACAGGTGAACACGTGAAACAGGTGCTTAATAGTTATTGAGTGTCACCGCCCATATCCATGTGACCCAGCTCTCAATCCCCCCGAAAATCGAACAGAAATAACATTACAAATCCTAACGACTAATGACATCACAAATACAAACCATGACGTACCTTATAATATTACAATTAAATCATTCCTGGCTCCTACAGGATCCTTTATTTTAGTCGTCTAATATAACTTACTGCTAAATGTAGGGAGTAATGCTCGAGACGACTGCTTGCCATGCAGACATCGATCCAGACGGCTAACACATAGTGGCAGGTACACACTTCAACATAATTGTCATGTTTCATTTCAGTTTGTTTTTGAGGCCAGTGGTTACAAAACACTGCCGTTAATGACGCATCATCGAGTCAGTGGGATTCCCACGAGTCACCTAGCATGCCTCAACGCATCAAGAAGGAAACAAATTTAAAAAGTGTCCCTTCACTGATACCAGACATGTTATGACAAGTGCGTAGGACATGGATATTTTGTATCCAAATTTAAAGAGCAGGGTAATTACACCAAGCGAGACCATTTTAACACACATCAGGTGCTGAATTACCTCACTACTGCAGTCACGTTTCAGACTATTACCAAGATCATGTCACCGACTGTTCTTGGCACGACCTTTGCAGGTCTCTTATCGCTCAGTAGAGATAACGGCCAGCAGATTTCCTGATCATCCAGGTGTACCTTTGATCCTTATGACCACCACATGTCAGCTTCTGGGACACAGCCCACGCAACACCGTGCCGTATCAGGCCATCCTCATGGATTGCCATTGAAGGCTAAGGATTAGTCTTTGGTATTGATCCAGGAACATTAGATGGGTCGTCTCGTCTCAGACCGGTCCCTCTGCTCTGCTGCTGATCATATCACGATATATCTGCCCCATGTGTTTTTGTGTGGGGCATTTGGACATTTGAGGACCTCCACTCATTGTTTCCTATGGTACGATCAAAGGATGATATCAGCATAAACATGATGGAGGGATTCCTTCAATTTCTTATGGGTGCTTCTGCAAGGATTCGAAGCAGGCAGGCACCCATGTCTCTCTAGTTAAAGAACCCTAAACAATAATCTTTACTAGACCGTCTTAGTGTTAATGATTGTTTTAGAGATAAAGTGAAAATTTAGGAAGGAATTCTGGACAGGAACCTTAAACCTTCTGATTAGGGAACACTGTTTACAACCTCAAGGCTACATACAACGGGCGGTATGAAACACATGTATGCTTTGCAGCCACCTGATGTTACTTGGGGCTACATCTGGTCCCGTGGCCCTGTTACATGAAGTCTAGCCCCCACTCGCAGGATCAATATTTTTTAACACCCAGTCCTTACAATGGGTAATATATTTCCTGGCTGTAATTCACCCTCACTGCAGCCTCTACCATTTATAGCCTATAGCGGGCCAGAGATCTCGTATTATTTAAAAATAATAAATCGTAAAAATATGGTGCCAAGGAACAATACAGTGATGTTAATCATTACGTCATTTTTCGTTTAAATAAACTTTAGATTGAGATTTGCTGACGAACGATTTGGCAATCTGCATCTGTACTTTGGCCATCCTTATCGTGCTTCTCGCATGTCCACTGTATTAGGCCTAAAGAAAAAAAACTAAATGAGGTCTTCAGGTGTAACACAAACACAGACGCAGCACATTTGAAAATGTCAAAGATTGTCTTATTTTCTTTTCCGTATGCATGCAACGGTACAAAGAGTCCTCAGTTCATTGATCCCTTGGCCTTGACGTGTTGTCCTATACAAAAAAATAATCGAGGAGAGGAAGCACGTGCTCCTGCGAGAGAACTTCCCCTTCCCAATCCAGCCGTCCGTCTCGAGGCAAGGCAGTCAGACCACGAGCGAGGGTGTGTGCGTGTGTTTGTGTGTGTGTATGCTACAGAAATCATCAATATGTGGGGGGAGTTTCTTCAGAAAGTGTCAACACACAAGACATATAAGCACCGTCAGCGCTGCGAATTTAAATTGATTTAACGTGACTGCATTCAACGGGTCGTTTATATGGTAATATTTACGATAACGTTTCTAAAGGGATTTGGGAGAGTGGTTGAGGAACAAACGGGGGCGTACTCACTCAGTTGATGTCCGACATGTCAGCATGAGATCATCGTGGAGTTGGTGGTTCGAGCCCCCGGTGGAACCAAAACAGAAAATAATCACACGGAATTAAACGAACGATACGATGAATCAACCTCGAAGCCGTTTGGTCATAACTTTACTCGAGTACAAAAACACATCGTTAGGCTTCCTTCAACATCTAAGGTTAGGTTAAATACAATGTGAATTCATTGAGGCTGCTTATTCCCCGCATTTACTGTACGATGTGAAGGAGCCGCAAGAACGCTGTGTTAAACAAACGAGGCATTTCACCAAACGGTATACTTTACCTAGCTTCCTTCTGGCGGACTTAAGCCTCAAGACAGATCCAAGCAACACAACGCTACAAGTCGCTGTGACGGACGGAATCCCGACGTAGGGGTTGCCCGATTAGAAAGGACTTAACACCTGTGAGCGTCCACTTTGGCAGACCGGAGAGGGCATACACTTCAGAGAAGGAGCACATTCACCCCGCCCCAATTGGGTTTAAACTGCCCCCATGCGAACGCAATAACACGCCCACAAATAGGTCACGCTCGGAATAATCACACTGCCACCTTGTGGCCGTCTACGGGACATTGACTATGTGGCCTAACCACCAGAGGGCCTTATGAGCCTAGGGTTAGGAGTATTGCATATTGATGCTGCATAAATGATGCTACACGAAGTGTGCCTATCAAAAAAAACGGTGTACGTAAAACTCAAACCATACAATGTATACAGAATTATCTAACACAGGGACTATAAAACTAGCATGCACATGTATTTTATTAGGCAGGTCTGTCATTTAGTACGTTTTAAATGCTAGCCATTTATATCTTCATAGCAATGCATTCATAATTTAATGCATTATGTTATAATGTCACTATAACGTTTATGTATTATAAACCTTCCAATAATCAAATACTTATTTAACAAAACATTTAAACTTTTTAATGATCAACATTTTTGATCATTAAAAAGAGAAACAGTTATGGCAATTATCATATTTTGATACCGCTGCAAGGAAACACAAATGCATGTCAGATACTTTTCACATTTAATGGGGTGACACATTAATGTCCCTTTATTATGTAATAGATGGAGACCATAATATCTTCAGACCCTGGTGAAAAGCGGCACCTGTTGCATTCAAGTGAAAGGGAAACTATTTTCCCCAAAGTGTTCCGTCACACTCCTGAATCAATCAAACACAAAGTTATTTCAATAAACTTGTTTCTTTTTAATATTTCATAATGCAAGTAAAATTGCTTGGATGAAGCAAGTCATTTTACACTGTGCTACTAAAATATCCCACAATGACACTTAGGATTGACAGAGGTGATACAGACAAATGCTAACCCATGTGCACATTGGCAAGACCTTTTTTTACCCCTAGGTCCCAAACCTAAGCCTTTTGTCTACCTGAGATTCATTTCATTAAACCTATGCACAAGGTAATTCACATTACAGTGTATAGAAACAAACCTACGCTAGTATCTTCATACCCAGGGCATAAATTCTATGCTACAGTACACCTTTCTTTTTTCTTTTTTGAAGTAGCACATTCTCAGAGACTGCCTAAAGCAATTCTACAGCTACAGTTTATTTTGTTGAACTACCATAATTATTTTTATAAAATAAATGTAGGAATGAAAGTAGCTCTACTCTAAAGACTTTTGTTTTACAAATGAGTATTTACTCATCATAAACCTAATATATCATAATTTTTCTCAGTATTGCTCTTGCTACATTGAAAAAATATAAAAAAGTCTTGATATTTGAGCTTGCAGTGTGGTATTTATAAAGAGCCTTGCTCAAGAGTGTCCATGGCTATGTGTCAATAGTCCTTTTGCCCCATTGTACTCCCTCCTGGCCGTTCTCTCAATAGCAGCGGATACGAGCCGGAGCGATCAGCATCCAGTATCCAGAAGAGTCAAGACAAGACGTCAGCGGCCGTTCCAGTGGCCTGACAGCCCCTTCTCCATCCCTCTAGGACTCCACGGAGCAACCGGCCTCGGCCGGCTCCTCCTCTACCTGAGTGCCGCCCACGTCCTCCGCGGTTGTCCCTGCTGCCGCCGCCCCCTCCCGGTCAAAGGTCGACAAGGAGGTGTCGGTGTCGGAGGCCTCGAAGGACTCCCCCCCCAGGTCGCTCAGCTTGATGTAGCCCTTGCTGTTGGAGCTCTCCAGCCGGGGGCAGCTGAAGCGCCTGCCTCCCCGGTCGCCTTGACGACAGGCCGAGGCAGAGAAGCTGCAGCGCCGCACCGGCCGTGGCTGATCGGGCAGCGAGTTGAGTGACAGTCGCGACCCCGTCGCCCTGGCAACCGGCGACGGAGGGGACAGCTGCGTCTGAGTCCACGGCTGCTCGGCGGCGGCGGCCGCTTTCGGCGTTCCCTGCGGATCGGCGTTCCCGGCGGGCGAGCGTCCTCCGTGCTCTGGGAGCGCCGGCGAGTCGGTGCCCGTCGGATCCTTTTCTTTGGTGTCTGCCCCGCCCCCGGCTCCGCCTCCCCCGCCCGCACCCGCGTCCTCCGAACGCCGTTCCCCCCCCGCCGCCGCCGCCTCGCTCGCCGCCCCCTCCACCTCGCGGTTGTTGAGCTTGATGACGGGCAGCGTGTGGGCGGTGATCGAGGCGGCCCCGATGGAGGCGGTCTCCCACTGAGGCGGCGCCGGCGCCGTCTGCTCGCCGCTGCCGCCGCTGTGGTCCCGGTAGATGCTGTACACCGTCTCCGTGAAGGTCTGCACGTCCCGGGACCAGCTGCGCGTCCGGCCCGCCAGCGAGGGCCGTCGGAGCGTCTCGTCGCTGCCCAGCTCCGACGGGACACCCGGCCCTTCGGATGGCCAGGAGCCGCGGGAGTGGCCCCCTGCTCCTCCCCCTCCTCCTCCTCCAGCCCCTCCTCCTCCTCTACCCCCCCCACCTCCTCCCCCACTGCCGGGGCTGGCGCTGTAGAGCCCCGACGGGCCCGCGGCCGTCCCGGGGTCGGCGCTGCGGGACTGCGTGTAGTTGACCAGGCCGTTGAGCGGCGAGTACTCCTTGGAGCGCACGCTGTGCAGGTCGATGACCGTGGAGTAGATGTCCCGCAGGTTGATGATCTTGGTCTTCTTGTCGCGGTTCTCGTGGAGCACTGCGTTGGCGCAGATGAACAGGAAGATGCCGATGCCCATCACCAGAGGGCCGAACACCTTCAGGTTGTCCGAGTACAGGTAGCGGTCCAGGAAGTCGCACAGGAAGCCGCAGGAGTGCGACGGCTCCGGGGCGCTGACGTTTCCCTGGCTCTGGTTGAGCGACACCGCCTGGCCGTAGAGCTGCGGCGGACTGGTGGCGGTGGCGGCAGCGGCGGCGGCGGCGTTGGGGGTCGAGGTGGTGGTGGTGGTCGCCACCTCGGAGGACGTGGGCAGCGTCTTGGAGTAGCCCATGCGGTGGCCGCGGTGCATGCCGGTTCTCCGGCGCTCCTGGTACTCCTGGTGGTTGGGGCTGGGCCAGTAGCCCAGGATGGCCATGGAGATGCCCACCACGAGCACCATCACGCCCACCGCCGCCACAAGCCCCGCCGGGGAGCACAGGTTGAGCTTCCCCTTCACCACCACCACGTCGTTCTTCTTCTTCCTCTTCTTGGCTTTCTGCTTGCGCTTGTTCTCCGCGCGGTTCTTGGAGCGCAGGGAGTCCTGGCGCCGGTTCATGCGCAGCAGGCCGCCGGTGGCTATCATGGTTCCGATTGGACAGCGGGCGCGTCACTCAACCTGGAAGGGCAAACGGGGCGACAACACAACACACGTTCAGGGTGAGTTCTGTGTGTGCGAAACCTCGAGTTCAGGCGAGAAGACAAACATGAAATCTATCAAGGACATGAAGATAGGGTAAACCCGGCCGGGAAATAGGGTGGAATCTCTGCACTTGGAAAAATCAACAATAATTTTTATTTATTGATAATAATTGATTGTATCTGATGATAAAATAAGCTTTTCAGGCAATCAGGGAAGCACCAGTTATGAATCAACAGTTAACATCCTTACCGCTCTTCTGTGTAGTAGTAGGAAAACTACTGCCTTTAAATAAATAGACGATAGTTGACAGTCAGGAACAAGGAGTGCTGTTTATATATCCAGCCTGTGCCAGCGCGATATCTGCCCATGAAAATATAATGTGTCCAGACAGCTGGCCAGCAGGCATGTTCCCTTTCACCTCTCTCTCTCTCCCTCTCGCTCTCTCTCATTCTCTCTCCATCACTCTCACTCGCTCTCCCTCTCTCTCTCTTTCTCTCTTTCTATCACTCTCACTCTCTCTCTAACACATCTTTTCTTCTGCTGTTCTTCCTCTCTCTCCGCCTCTCTCTCACTCACTTACTCACTCTCTCACACATATTTCCTTCTGCTATTCCTCCTCTCTTTCCCTCTCTTTCTCTCTCTATATTCACTATATCCCTCTCTACCTCTCTCTCTCTACCTCTCTCTCTCTCTCTCTCTCTCTCTCTCTCTCTCTCTCTCTCTCTCTCTACTCCTCCTTCCTCTCTTTCTACCTTTATCTCTCTTATTCTACACAACTTCCAGCTTCCGTCTCTTGCCCTGACTCCATCTTCGCCGCCCTCTGAACAAACCCTGGCTAACCTTTGGCCACAGCGTCTCAGGGCTCGGGCGGGCGACGCGGGGAACGTGATCTGGAGCAAACAGCAGCCCTGGGAGTTAGATTGTTTACACACAGACGTACTCACTCCATCTCTCTCTGCAACCTCCTGCTAGATGGGGGTTGTGGGGTTGGGGGGGGGCGGGGGGTGTGGGGTCTTTGTGACCGATGCCGCCATAACGCTGATTACGATGATCTTGAACGGCTTACACCCAGCGGTGATTACACGCGTCCAGCTGATGAGTTTTATCCACATGGGGTGAATATTAATTTGCGAATAAATCTGCTTAATTAGGCTTTCCCCCCCCCCCATCTAACACACATGCAGACGCACGCAGTCATGCACACACGCGCATACACACACACACACACACACACACACACACACACACACACACACACACACACACACACACACACACACACACACACACACACACACACACACACACACACACACACACACATAAACACACGCACTCCTCCTACATTGAATCAGCTGTTAGGAAGGTATTTAATTTGAGTAATCACGCCTAATTATGTATGACTTAGGGCTTGGATTCATGAATAACTTATTCCACAGATATATTTCCCAGGCAGCGATTAGGTGAGGACATTTCTCAAGGAAATGTTTTGCACACCTGGGTCCACAAGGCTGGCAGTCCCGAGAAACCACCAAGGTGCTCCACTGCTCGTGTACCTTTCGATATATGGATTCTTGATATCGATTCAGGTTCCCACGACACATCTCAAGCACGGTGGCATGATCACATGACCTTTCAGAAGGTACCAGGCAGGCCTATATCAGGTCTACTTACATCAGGTCCTGGCTCTACAATAGACCGCGTAGCTCTGCGTATCCCCACCGATGCTACTTCAGTGGGGCTTCGTGGGCAACCTGCACTAAAAGTGATAATGCGTGGGAAGCCCAACTATGTTTAGGAAAAGAGGCTGAAGAGCTGGAGACCTGAAAGGTAGGTGTGGGCAACCACGGCTTGGCCCCTCTCCGTGGTGCTGAACGCAGGGTGCCAATACCTGGGTTTGGTGTTTGCTGATAAAGGCCCTATGTCAGCAAAGAGGGAAATAAAGAGGCCTCTTGCTTTACACGGTAGGACATAATACCGGTCAATGTTGCGTGAGTAATGGCTTGTTGATATTGCCACGCATCTGCTTCCTCGCCTGTTGGAGATGTGTTGTGTGGGAGAGGGGAAACACACACACACACACACACACACACACACACACACACACACACACACACACACACACACACACACACACACACACACACACACACACACACACACACACACACACACACACACACACACACATGCGCAAACATATGTTGTTGAAGAGGAAAGGTTCCCTGAAGATGTCCAGACCCACTGCAAGACATGTGTCTCCAGTACAAACCAAAACACTGTGTATTTGCTCTTACTTGGTAGAGGCACATGACAAACACCCAGACGGCTTACTTGGCCTGACGAAGCCCATGCTTCCATGGCTGATAGGCCTTCATCAATTACCTCAGCGCTCGTCTCTTGTGACTACATTGAGACAGTCAGCATCATTTATTTGATATTTACCGCCATAACCGACTGAATGAATTTCGTGGCAGCGACCGAACCATTAAAAAAAAAGTTTTACTAACGTTAGTCTTTAAAACGAACGGTTGGTTTGGTGTGGAAGCCATAAAACCTGTAACGACAACTCCTTGCGTTTGGCATGGAGTGGATGCCAGTCCAAAGCCTGAAGACTATTTAAACAATTCTCATAAATCCATTTTAAATCAAAAAAAATGTTATCCAGAAATCCAGAAACGAATTCGCACAGCAGACGTCGTGCAGTGTTATAACCCCTATCCAACGCCCTATCCCCATCAATTTGTATTTTATAAAACAATAAACATCTTCCCACGCCGGATGTGTTATGTTGTTATGCTATGTTATCCTAAAGCTGCAAAAAAAGCAACACCGACATTCACAATATCTATGCCTGTCTATGGAAGATCGTATAGCCTCATACGAGATACACGGGCTAATAATCTATTCAACAAAAGATACCCGTTTGATCGGCATCACGGAATTGTACATTGCAACTCTTGGCGGCGACTGCGGTCGTAACGGATGTGTTCGTGATGTGATAAAAAGGACAGATAAACATAAGCGTTCTCACCAGAAAGGGTTCCGTGATTATTCCGCATCTTGAAAACGCGCACGCTGGCTGTTGTGCTGCAACTGGTTCGGCTGTGCACCGCGCGGTGCGCCACTTTGGTGCCCAAACTGAACTGGAAGAGTGCGGCTTGCAGTGAACCGTGTGCTGGCTGTGGAGCCGGGGGGCGGGGTCGTGGAGGGGGAGGAGGTGGCATCGGGTGTGAGGAGGATAATCGTCGGACACCGTGCAAATGTAATCTGTAATCTAGTTTAAGTGATATGCTGCGTAATTTATTTAGAGATTAGATGTGATGCTTTAATTTTGTGTCGTCTTAAAGGCAGTGCTGTATGAGACGTTTTAGGGGGGAAAGGTATGGCTAAAATGGAGATTTCTGTTTTCACTGCTGACTAGCGCTAAGGGACCAAACAGGCTTATAGTATAAAAGTGACTATCTTAAATCGGTGTGTAGCCTGTAGGGAACTATTTAATTAAAAATATGTGAGATAAAGAAAAAAACATAGGGATTGTATCAGGGAATCAACCAACAGAGCATCTGCAACAGAGAAAACTGGCCTTTTACTAATTACTTTAAAGTATATATTTTTATAAATATTGATTGTTTGTATATTCCATATCTATACACACACACACACACACACACACACACACACACACACACACACACACACACACACACACACACACACACACACACACACACACACACACACACACACACACAGACCAGAAGAGACACCACTACATATAGTAGTAGAGGCACCAATACATATACCAGTAGAGACACCAATAGAGACACCAGTAGAGACACCAGATGAAACACCCCTAGGGATACCAGTTCCCTAGCGTGTCTCTTTACAATTAGAGACACCAATACATATACCAGTAAAGTCACTGATTCCAGTCGACACGATAGAGACACCAGTCGAGACACTAGTAGACACACCAGTAGAGATACCAGTCGCAACACCAGTTGAGACACCAGTAGAGGACCCAGCAGACATACAAGTAGATACTAGTAGAGACACCATTGACACAAGCTTCTGAAGCAAGGATAAAGGAAATCGGGGGAGAAATACAAAGTCTCAGGCTCTGCAGGCTCCAGAGAGTTAACTGTGAATTGATGACCCAGAAATGGTGGTTTGTTTATGGCATAAATTACTTGGCTGGAACAAGGAAGACTCCAGCAAGTGTGAGAGTGTGTGTGCGTGTGCGTGTGTGTGTGTGTGCATGTTTTAGGCGGATGGACCAGACAGACACACGCACACACACACACACACACAGACACAGACACAGACACACACACGCACACGCACACATGCAGACACACACATACACACACACAGCTACACACACACACACAGCTACACACACAGCTACACACACACACACACACACACACACACACACACACACACACACACACACACACACACACACACACACACACACACACACACACACACACACACACACACACACACACACACACACACACACACACACTTAGCTGATGCTTAGCTGGGCTGTCTTTAATCTGTGGTGGTGTTAGCGCAGAGCGACCACTCCAGGGTCGTTTGCCTATAGAGCAACGACTATATCAGATGCTGGGTGAGGCCACAGCAGAGTGCACTGTGAAGCAGCCTTACTGCAGGCTGTACATGCCTCTTGGCGCAGTGGTTAGCCAGCACTTTACATTGGGTGTGTATCTTCGGATGCAAACACCATTTGAGGAAGGGGAAAAAGAGAGCATTTCGACCACATCCTAGATCCTCTGAGAAAGTCGATACCACCACAACACAGACCTAATCTCAACACATATGTTGAGTGTTCTCAATCTCTGTTATGCTACCAGCAATACATGGTGTGTACGTGTGTGTAAGTGTGTGTGTGTGTGTGTGTTTAAATGTGTTTGAGTGTGTGAGTTTGAGTGTGATTGTGTGTTTGTGTCTCTGTGTTTGTGTGCGTATGTGTGCCTATGCTTGTGTTTGAGTGTGTTTGTGTGTGTGTGTGTGTGTGTGTGTGTGTGTGTGTGTGTGTGTGTGTGTGTGTGTGTGTGTGTGTGTGTGTGTGTGTGTGTGTGTGTGCGTATGTGCGTGTTTGAGTGTGTTTGAGTGTGTTTGTGTGTGTTTGTGTCTGGTCCTATGAATGTAAATAGATGTTAGGTTGGCGTGAGTGTGCACACAATGCACTTGGCGTGTTGCATGGTGTGTTTGTGTGTGTATTGTGTCTTTGGGTCCAGGGTTCTGTTGACTTAGCATCCTCAGGTTTTATACGATTACTTTATGCTAGCTAGGCTCTGCATTCGTACATATCCCGGGCAGTAACGCAGAGCATACTGTGCCATGGGATGCACTGTTTAACCGAGCGGTTCCTGACATTCCATCTTACTGGGAGACTCAGACACAGCCCTTCTGATGAAGATGAGTAATGGAGAGGCTGACATCAGCCCCTCCCCTTGACAAGGAAGTCGCGCAGTTTTTCGAAATCCTCATCCTCATCATCCTCATCATCATCGTTATCATTATCAGCATCATCATCGTCATCCTCATTATCATGAGCATCATCATCATCATCAGCATCATCATGCACTTTGTCATGCATTCTATCCAAGAATCCAGTGGTTTCTGATGTATTCAGCATCAACAACCACGACCACAACATCAACCACCACAACGGGGTCCACTCCTCCATTGACTTGAATGATGAAACCCTCCGTCTATCTAAGCGCATGCGCTCTCTTAGCGATTAGCTCCTGCATCGCTCCGCTCTGTAATTCACACCCAGCTCCAGCCCCTCTGCTGCCTTCGAAATGAGGCCCGGGACCCCCCCCGCACGCCCGCACGTCGTCTTTTCAGGGAAATTGGCAAACGTGTTTCTGCAGCAAAGGCTTGCCAGCACCCGCTTCCCGCCTTAATGAAGTCAATGTATTGACCAGGACGGAAAGTGTGAAATGAATCTGTGATTCCAAATGAGAGATTCTACAGGGTCCACATGTGCAGAGGCTGTTGGTGTCTGGGGGGACGCTGCACTGATGTGTGACGGAGGGATCGTGGAGTGTGTGTGTATTTGTGTCGGTGTGTGTGCGTGTGCGTGCGTGCGTGTGTGTGTGTGTGAAGTGCTAGGGGAGAAAAAGGTTGTAAAGTGAGTGCTGGGAATGACTTACATATAAGAACATTAAGTGTGCATGTGCTAATGTGTCCGCGACTGTTGTTTGCGTGTATATTTTTATGTGTGTGTGCATGTGTGTGCTTGCTTGTGTGTGTGTGTGTCTGCGTGTGAATGTGTGTGGTTGTGTGCGTTTTGTGTGTGTGTGTATAGGTGTGAATCTGAGTAACCCACATTCACAAGAGCTCAAGGCACGAGGGCTGCAAAAGTGTTACAAAAAGCAGACTCCCCCCCCCCCCCCCCCCCCGCATTCCCCCCACCACATACCCCTCTTCCCCCACCGCCGCGTCCTCCTTTCTCCTCAGAAATGCCCCCCTTAACCCTTCTACATAGTTAATCATTCATTATCAAGACGTACGCAGGTAATTACGCTCAGCATAGGGCTCATAGTGATGAATTAGCCATCGGCCCACCGTTCAGACTGTAATGTTACACTCTTAAAGGAAACACAGGTTTACACACACACACACACACACACACACACACACACACACACACACACACACACACACACACACACACACACACACACAGGTGCAAAAGCACACACACACACAGACACACACTCAAATGCGCAAAATCACACACAGACAGACACACACACACGTACAAAGGCACACATGAAAACACACACACACACACACACACATAAACACACATATACACACACACATATGTAAAAGCACACACAGACAGACAGACAGACACGCAAAAGCAGACACATTCACACACCAAAGGAACCACACACATAACCACGTGCACATTTATACACATGGAGAAAATAGGAGAGAGGAGACCAAAGGGGAAAGAGAGAGAGAGAGAGAGAGAGAGAGAGAGAGAGAGAGAGAGAGAGAGGAGAAAAGGGGTAAGGAAGGACAACAGAGGATTGATGGAGATATTAAACCATGGAGAGAAATGCGAGAGAGAATACGAGAGAGTGTAGGAGGAGGAAACGTAGTGAGAATGGGGGAACGCAGGGAGAGGAGAGAGAGGAGCGAGAGGAGAGAGCGCATGAGCGAGAGAGCCAAGGATAGAACACGAGGGGAAGGCTTCACTCTTAGCCCCGTAGCCCCCCATAATCCTCTGGCTTTCATCTTGTGTGGAATGAAACGACAGCAGCAGCATCAATTCAATTCCATTCAATTCAATTCATTTAATTTTCTTTTCACAATGCCAATCTTTCATTCGCTCTCTATCGCGAACCACCTGACCTGCACACATGACTGATGGAGATTCTGCTCTGCAGTTATTTTGGAGCTAGAACAGATATTTCTTCTGGCCCGGTTATCAACACACAATTTGAAGCTCCGCTGAAGCTTTGCTCATCTGTTACATGCACACACACACATATATATATATATATATATATATATATATATATATATATATATATATATATATAAGGCGCCCGTTAAGGCCGGCCAAGAATACTCTATCTTCAAAAGTACACGAAAACAAACCCAAAACAAACATATTTTTCTAGTTGATGTAAGAAGCCCACAGCTGCCTTCCGCACCGTAACCCTGATAAATTGGGCCGCAAACAAATTTAAAATGCCTTTGGTGTAGTCGGCAACAGCAATGTCTCACCCGCTCACACAGGAATCCACACCGATGTCTCCCACATCTTTTTGTCTGGGTTGGATAATACAGAGACCTTGTTGTTAACAGCTTATTAACGAGGAATTAACTGCTGTTCTCCTTCCAAACGTTAACCCTGCCAGGAGCTGTTCCGGGAGACAGAACCATGTTGTGTGTCTGCTGAAATTGGTTATAATTGCATTTGATTTGACTTTGATGTGGATGTTGTATTGCATTGGGTTGCATTGCAGCTCTGCTCTAGAGAGTTCAGTGGTGGTGACTCACACCCAAACTATCCATCAGCATGGATGGCTGGATGGATGGATGGACGTACGTACGGACGGACGACTGCAGGGCCAAGGGGTTACTGGCCGAATCCTCAGAGCAGCCAGTGGCGGTACAGCAGTGCATGTCCGTGTCATTGCAGCATGCTCTCCAAGCCCCTCGCCGCTTGTCAGACGTTCAGTAACGCTGGTTTAAACGCCGCCGAGCGACAGAGCCAGCCTGCCTTCCAATGCCTCAAGGTCCTTTTTTCTCTCCCCTCCTCCTGCATGCGGCTGTAAGGCTGCAGCGGGCTTAACCGGAGATGTGGGATTTCCCTCGGTTCGGCACATTGGGTTTAAGGATCAACCTGATCCCTCTTCTCCTTCAGCTGACCCGGAGAGCCGAACTCTGTGTTGCTGCGGTAATTGCTGTGGATGCCCCTTGAGGCTCCGCATGTGTAGTGGAGATTAAAGCTGCACGGTGAAACGTTCACGCCACCGGAGCCAATACATTTGTCTCAAAGTGATTTGAAGTGCGGTGAGTGTCTCAAGAGTTTAGGACGCATCCACCCAAGGGTCAATCGATATGGAGATTTTTCTCGGTCCGGTTCAGTTTTGGGTTGTTGGAGAACGTTTGGTGGTGATAAAAATGGGGAATTTGCGAGTCTTGTAACAGAGTATGTTTTCGTTAGGGGTGGAGAGGAAATTGATTTGAGTAGACTGTCCGGGTTAAAGAAAGCTTTTAAATGACGTTGCTCATCATGGTTTGTAACAAATGGCATGTTAACTGAGTCGAAGTTACTTTCTATCTTTTTTAGTGAAGATAGAAAAAATAAAAATAAACTAAGAACATTGACTTTGATGCGACATTAATATCAAATGCAGAACAGCTGAGGGCATTTAAGGTCTAAGAAGGGAATGATGTCTCAATGAAACATTTAGAAACAGACGCTAACGTCTCCATTATTGAAGTTGTACATTTCTTCTGCCTTCTGCCTAACTACAACACTGAGAGGCACGAGGTATAGACATCTGTCTATTCCACCTGCTCTGTCTATTCCACCTGCTATGTTTCTTTTTTATAACTCAGATTCGTTGCTATCACGCCTCGGATGCCCGATAAATTGAGGTTTCTTCAGTGCACAGACCAAAGCCCCAGGAGTATTGATGTCTTGCAGGCACTCCAGGAACGTATGGATCTACCAAAGGTACTGCATGTGCATCACTTCCTGGAAATGATGTCAGGGTTATAGCCATGGAATTTCAATCATTGATTTTCAGTAAAAGATTATAATGTGTTATTATAAGGTAAAGCTTGACCTTTCCTACATGGAATCGGAAGTCTTCAGGATATTCTCATCTTAAAACAATGGCTATCAAAAAAAAGCAAAAGAAGAAGAAAAAAGAAGCCCTCTCATTTATCACAAAGTCCTCTATGGTTTGACAGGCTGACTGCTGCCCGGCCCGGCTGGGCATAGACAGTTAGCTATAGCAGACACCATCTTACAGCTGATGAATGGTCTCCGGCCCGCTCCGATCGCTGCTCCTGGTTCCTGCGGCTAATGAGTCGAGGATCCGCAGCTGTCCGGCGAACACATGAAGGTCGGGGAGACGTACTACGGCTGACGTATTCCTGGAGCCCGTGTGTGACCTCCAGGTACGGAAAGACCCACTGTGTCTCTGACACCGCTTTCCACCGGGAAACAGAACGAAGCTCCACAGATATGGTCTCGGAACTATGGAGCCGGGTTGCCATAACGATAGCGGGGGGGGGGGGGGGGGCTGAAGAGCAGCAGGTGAACACTTGTTCACAGCAGGAAGTATGTTCCCACAGGTGACCTTGTTTATTTCTCCTTGTTTTCTTTTCTGGGATCCACGCGGCCTGATGGATCGGAAGGCGACACGGCGTTCCAGACATAAATAGAGGCTCACTTTTCATCTGCTGGTGGTTTAGGCGCTAATGGGAAATCACAGGGGGGTGAAATAAGTAGGCTACACTCTGATGCAATGGTTCTCAACCGGCAGGTCGTGACCCACAAGAGGGTCCACAAGGATATTTTTTATAGTTGGTCACAGAGCAAATGCCAAACCTCAAGAAGCCCATGAATTACCTAATTTAATGTTAATTCATGTTTCAATGGGATACTGTTAAATTGAGCTCAGTCCCAAATGTTGCCGCTTTCTGTTCGTTCTACATGTTTAACAGCACATGAAGACAATGTTGGCAGTAGCGAACTCACTACTGCAATATTGGTAAATACATGTAGGGATTATTTTTAGGTTGTGACTCGATGACTAATGACAGACGTAGCTCCGGAGGCTCGAGCAGATGAAAGCCAAAGCTCTGACGGACGCCAGCATCACTGATGCTGCAGGAGCCAACCAAGTAGACTGGTGTAAACACATGTGATTTACGTAGATAGCATTTGTAGCCTCCTTCCTCCCATCTCATCTGAGACCCACTTCCAATGCATTTGGGGCATTGACATCCCCATCGTTTAACATCAGGCAGCGCTGGAGCTCGGCTAAGCCATGAAACGATGACTGCAGTGAACTCAGCGTAGTGTACAGTAGAGAGAGAGAGGCCGCCTTCCTCTTCTCCCCATCAAAATCTCCTCATGTATAATTAGTAGGGCGTGACGTCCAAAGGGGATGAAACCCTTTTTGATATCCTTACGATTCTTTTTCTGACTAAGCAGTGAAGGCCATGGGTTTGCTTCTTCTTGTAGGTTTTGCAGACGCCCGCACCGCAGAACCCTGGGATCGGAGTGAGGAGGCCAGCTTTGATCTCCCATCCAAGATAATATAGGTCATCACTTCAGGGAGAATAGAACAAAGAGCCAATGAGGCAGAAAACACCGTTCAACCCACCCCTGAGGAGGGCACACCAGGAGCAAACAGTCCCTCTCAGACCCCCCCGCGCTGGCTGCTGATCTCTGGGCGTGGGGCCTCCCCCCGGTGTTGTTTAGCAGAGGGGGAAAGCGGGGATGGTTTTAATGTTTAGGTTCCTATTTTTTCTTTCAGTTTTATTTTCTGAATTGCGCAATATTGAACCTGTCCTTCCCTATTCTGCAGCCTCTCTGTGGAGCTGGCTGCATTCTTACTGGGTATCCATGGCAACTGATTCATAATGGTTAGGCGAAAACACCTTGGAAGAGGCTTCCTTTGTATCCGGGCCGCGGGGTCGGGACAGAGGCGGAGCATACGAGGGCGATGTGCGTCGACTTATGTAAACCGTATGGATCCGTATAGGAGCCTTTAATCGACGGCCCCTGCGGACGGATCTCCCAGCCTCAGCGGGGAGAGTTACCTGAATGTCATCTGAATGTCAAGTCATTCACGGGACATGGATGCTAGTCTACCAGGGCCTGAGACACAGCACACGACCGCAACGCTGGCAGTAAACTGCGATACTGTTCAATCAGGATTTTTAAGATTCCATGTTGGCGAATTGCTGCTTTCACCATGAAGAGACACAAAGCAATAAAGAAGAATGATTCTATTGTCATAGCACTTACGATAATATACCCAGTGCTGTGCTTACATCTCCTATAGAGGCTCCTATTGTCTGCCTTATGTGTGTGTGTGTGTGTGTGTGTGTGTGTGTGTGTGTGTGAGTGTGAGCATGCGTGTATATGTGTACGTGTGTACACGTGAGCGTGCATTCACATGTGTGCTGCTCTGTGTGTGTATGTGCGCACGTTCTTAAGTGCGTGTATATATATGTGCGTGTGTACACGTGAGCGTGCATTCCCCTGTGTGTTTCTCCCTGTGTGTATGTGCGAGCGTTCTTTCGTGTGTGTATATATGTGTGTGCGTGTCCATTTTGAATGTGTGTGTAGCCGTGCGTGCGTGCGTGCGTGCGTGTATGAGTGTGTGTGTGTGTGTGAGTATGTACCAGTGGACGTTCCCCATTCAGGCCGGCCTGCAGCCAGCTGGGTGCAGCCCAGCGGTGGGGGGCCAAGCCCAGCCCCCACACCGCTGTCAGACAGGAGGACCCATCAGAGAGGAGGAGCCTCCGCGCACGCTCTCCAAGCTATCAGCCAATCAGGAGCACTGGGGGTCAAGGACACCTATGGGGTGGGGGGAGGAGGGGGTTCATCGCCATGGATACAGCAGCAGCAGTCACAAGGCATCATACCTGAGCGGTTGACCCGATGCTAAGGGGGGGCTAAGATACTGTGAACTTCAGCTAGTGAGGGGGGGGGGGGATAGATTAGGTCTTACAATGACGTTTTCCCAAAAATAGGAGTTTTGTGGTTTGTAGCTCAGTGTGAGAAACAGCATTGAAACACATGTTGGCTTGCACAGCACAAAGCACAAAACACACGTTCACCAAAGGTGGTGTGAAGTAAAGGGCGAGGAAACATGAGAGCAGGCGCGGGGTACGATCCCATACGGTGCTTATCTCACCGGCTCTATTTCAACACCCTGCTATCTGCGGCTGCTAGGCTAATATCAATAGACTCTTCACAGTTCCCATCCCAACTCTATTTTCAGTCGTATCAGGCTCATAGGTGTTATCGAGTTCTAGTGTTTAACGGGGGGAGAAATGGTTATTTGCAGTGTGAGGGAAGAATTAGGTTTGACATTATAAAAGGGGAAGGATTTCATATATTTTGGGGTGGATTTTATATATTTTTCTGAAAAAAGACCACAACGGTATGGAATTGTTATCCGAGCGTTTGAAAAACACTGGCGTGTTTCCCTTAGATTAAAAAGCACGCCAGCAGTTCCCATAATTAAGGCCAACGTTTCCATCCCTACATTAGAGAGAACTATGTCATGCGTGTAGCAGGGGGGTTTGATGTGGGTGATGGACCTCACACAACCTCCACTTTTGACTGTGTTTGATCGGGAACATCTTTGAGGTCATTCCTCCTTTCATATGCTAATGTATTAATCAACATTTTTTACAATGAGCCAAGCCTCTTCCCGGCTCCATCTCATTTGTGTCCTCGCGTAAATTAACCTTTACTGCAAAGATAAAAAAGAAAACGACAAAGCCCGGAAAATCCAACCGCTTGACTACAATTAGTTTCTAAGTGCAGCCAAGTTTCTGTGTTGAGGTGATGAAACAATGCAAGCCAGCAGCTTCATTGGATGAGAATGCATGTCGTAAAGAAGACACAGCCGTAAATGACAGCGGCGCGGTGGCCTTTATGTTCCCAGACAAACACATTAGCCGTACCGCCTCTATACGAGTCTTGAATAATTCAACAGCGCACCAAAAAAGGATGACTTAGGCGTATTTTATTGAAACGTATCGTGCTCTATTTTGTTTTACATACTATTGATTATGTGCTTCCCCATACCTGTGATGTCTAGTGGTGGGGGGGGGGGAGAAAACAGAGACTAAAACCATCCATCTTAAACCATCTTAAGCCCCAAAGTTTTTCCCCAGCTAAATGTTGAAAGGGCACATTGTTTGCAAGAAGCGTATCGTCAGCATGTTTACGGGGAGCCTGGCAGAGACAACAGGCGGCTCACCCCCGCCGTCGCAACGCAATATCTCTGTTTCGGCAAACAACATAAAATGAGGCTTCTTAAGGTTATTATGTGTTGCATAAAACCCCCGCATGACACGCTACTGCGGTGCGCCATCATCCGCTTTCTGCTGTTATGGCAGGAGCAAGCAGGGCAAGGAGACAAGGGAGACGGGGGGGGGGTGACGAGAGGAAGGGAGGTGGGGGGAGGGGGGGGGGGGTGGGGGAAGAGAAGAGGAGTCAGCAAAAGCAGGAAGGAGGAGAGGTGAGGGGAGGGCGAGGGAGGCAAGGGGAGGGCAGAAAGCTGGCGAGAGATGGAGATGAAGAGTGACAGGAACAGAGAGGACTAGTGGAGCGGAATGGGAGAGAACGTGTGTGAGGCAGTGTTAAGGGAGGGAGCAAGAGAAAGCCATTTTAGACGGTCGAGGTGGATGCTGGCTGGATGAATTATACACACGGATTGCGATAGATAAGGCTTATAGATATGTACACTAATGAAAAGGTAATGTATAGTAATATGCACGTGTTGAGGTCCACCCTTTGCTTGAGGAGGGGGGGCTCTTGCAGCTGTCTTGCCGCCTCTCTGAAGCACTCTGGAGAGCACTGGAGCTCATCAAGACGATGACAGATCTACTCCGGTGTTTAAACTGGATTATGGACACTGTGCCGTGGAGGGGGAGGTCTGGTGCGGGGTCTACTATTATGGTTTAGGCTTACAACGAAACCCCCCCCCACTAGCCTATCAGGCTCATGTTGACTATGGCTCTCAGTGTTTTGCCCTACAGAGGCTACAGTGAATCTTGAGTACAAATCCGGTATCTGTGGTTGTCGCAGGCCTTTAATAAATACCGTCCAATCTTTAAATTTGTCCTGAATGAAATTGTAATATTGTAATGACAGCAAACATGTCTGTCTACCTACCTACATGGCTACCATCACAAGGCTAGGCAGATCTATTGCTAAAGCTAGCGCGCTAGTCATGTGTTTTGTGGGAGTGGCTTTGGAGGGATGTTCGGAATGGAGGGTGAAACTTTTTCGTTCTGATACTTATTCAAAATCGAGCTTACTCTGGCTGGTTTTTGGAAACTGCATGCCCTAGCTTTAATAAACATAGATTCAATGAGGAATTTGATCCTTAAAAAAAATCACACCCAATATTTTCTAACCCACGAATCCAAAAAGGCAGATACTGCACTCTGCCTTTGTATTGCTATTTATAGCTGTGAGCAATACAAAGCAGTACAACAGCAAAGTGAAGTAACTATTATTCAAATACAGATATCTTACTACCTTCTATTTGTTCTATTGATTTTATTTTGCTGTCTTTAAGTTTAAAATGTTAAGGTTACAAGATTTAATAAGAAAACAGAAAACACATCAGAACTATTAGGTTAGGTCGAGCAGCATGGACGCTTGAATTGTGTGCTCCCTAACGCCAACACAATAAACTCCATAAGAACTCGAAAATATAACAAAGGAAGATGCATAGTCGTCGATAATGAGCGGAGGATCAAAGCAAGGAAAGAAGAAAAAAAATCCAGAAAGGTCAAGGGAAATAAATAAATCGTTCTGACAAGGAATTAGACGAGCTAACTGAACCTACAGCTATGGCCACAGCGCAAGCTAGCTTAGATAGCATTAGCAAGCAAATCTAAGCCATGCAAAAAGAGCTATAATTTGACCTGAAAACTGTCAAAGACGACATCACCACTCAGTTTAAGGAGGACATTAACCAGAAACTTGTCAAAATACACGCAGACGTAGAAGAGCAAAAGATTTGCTCTTCTGCGTCTGCGTTTATTTTGGCTTATTGCGGCTTATCATTTAATGACGGCACTGAAGAAGTCGAGCAGTGGAGTACTGATGCAAAACGTGCATTGAAGGACATACTAAAGGAACAGAAAATAATGATGGATAAGCTAGATGACTTAGAATCGAGATCCAGGCGGAACAACCTGCGAATATACGGCATTCCAGAAGATGCGGAGCTGAAAAGCGAATCGGTCGTGGCGTTTATTGACAAATGGTTAAAAGACGAGCTTTCAATTGAAACAGACCTCCAGATTCAACGAGCCCACCGAGCCCTGGCGCCGAAGCCGAAGACAGGTCAACCACCAAGGTCGATTGTCTTCAACTTTCAGCAGTTTAATGTGAAGGAGATGGTTTTGAAAGAGGCGTGGGGAAAGAAAACGGCAAAGCTCGGAGAAAGTAGGATTTATTTTGATCATGACTACTCTGTGAGGATGTTGCAACAACGCAAAGCGTACGCGAACGTGAAGAAAATTCAAAAGGGGGAAGGCATCCGCTTTCAGACACCCCTCAACAAGATGCGTATCCACTGGGCTAGTGGAATGATGACGTACAGCAGCGCGGAGGAAGCAGTTGGTGACATGAGGAGAAAAGGATTTGAAGTGGATGACGTCACCCATACCAGAGGCGCTACAGCCCGTGACAGGCTCCAGTCGAGGGGGCTGGTGCCTTGGACACGCGTCGGGAGAGAACGAGACCGTACCTCGCAGGCAGGCACACGAGCGAAAGGACGGCTGCAAGAATTCCAACGCGAGGACAACAACGCGAGATGAATACCTGACCCTAAGTCTAGATGTGAATAACATATTCTTAAAGTTAAATACGGGTCAAAAAAAGAAAAGGGTTAGTGTTTAATTCGATGTGACCTAAAGGGATTTTGATATCAGACTTGTTGGCTCAGATTCACTTTCTGCAATAAACCCACCTTTCCCAAACAGAACATGAAAAGTTGAAAAGATTGTGATTTAAAAACACTTTCCATAGCTCCCATTCTAACACCCGCAAAAGAGGTGTTGCAATACTAATTCCTAATGCCACCAAATTTGAATATCAAAAAGAAATAAAAGATGAAGAGGGACGTTTATTGTATTATGAACAATTGACCAAGCTATGGTAACATTGGTGAACATATATGCCCCACCTGAATGTGATAAACACTTCTTTAAATCCCTATTTGATCTGATTAGTGTGGATATGGAAGGTCTATGTATATGTGGAGGAGATCTCAATGTGATAATGAACTATGACCTAGACACAACTAGTCGCAAGAGAAATAGGAAACCTAACACAAAGGTAGTGAAAAATACATGGGAAGAAATGGGCTTTTTTGAAGTATGGAGGGAACTACATCCACTACAGTGAGACTTCAGTCATTATTCAGCAGCACGCTCCGTATACTCAAGAATTGACTCTTTTTTTATGCAGAAGGAAGACAGGGATAGAATACAGCAATGTCAAATCTATTTAAAAATATATTTGAAGTCCAGACAAAAAGACACAATATGGAGATTAAACATGGGAGTATTAAACAACAAACAGGTGGTCGACCAAATCAAAGCTGGAATACAGAAGTATTTAGAGGAGAATGATAATGACAAGACAGACCCAGTAATACTATAGGATGCTCTAAAAGCTGTCATACTAGGAAAATGAATTGCAATTACAAGTAAACTTAAAAAAGAAAAATAAACATTCTTTTAATCTTTTTTTTTAAATCTTTTTTAGCTGACCAGAAACAATTGGAACATAAGCATAAAGAGAAAACAGACAAAAAAATAGAGCAACAAATGAAAGAGGTGAGAAACCAAATTAATAGAATACGACAACAGGAAATAGAGATAAAGGCTATGTATTTAAAACAAAATTACTATGAATAAGGACCTAAAGCTGCCAAACTATTGGTGAGAAGATTACGTAAGCAGCAGGCAGGGATTACAGTCAATAAACTATGTGATCCTAATATCAACCAAATTAAATATGAACCAAAATAAATTGAAAATATGTTCAGGGATTATTACAAAGATCTTTACACCCAAACACAACAAATCATAAGTATACAAAAAAATGTCTAGACTCCCTGGATCTGCCCTCTATAGGTAAAGTGCAAAATGAACGCATAACAGCAAAGATATCTACAGATGAAATCCAAAAGGCAATAATAAAATTGAAATCAGACAAGGTAGTGACGGATTTCCATCTGAGTGGTACAAAAAACTTGAAAAAAAAGTCGCCAGTATTACTTAGAGCCTTTAATTGGACCATTACCAAAGATAACACTCCTCCCTAATGGAAGGAAGCAATAACGACAGTCATTCCCAAACCTCTAAAGGATAAAGAATACTTCCAAAATTATAGACCAATATCAATTCATAATATAGATTACAAACTTTATACCACTATAATCTCAAACAGGCTCCAAACAATAGTATCAGATTTGATAGATGAGGACCAGACTGGCTTTGTTTTAGGTCGCCACACTCAGGAAAATATCAGGAGAATACTTCACGTTATACATAAAATACAAAATAATAAAATACCAGCAGCATTGATCAGCCTAGATGCCGAAAAGGCATTCGATAGGGTCAACTGGGATTTTCTATATTTAACCTTAGAAAGATTTGGATTTAATGAGAAAACAACAACAAATCACTCTAGAGCAAACCGACAGCTAGAATTAAAGTAAACGGCTCACTATGGGACAGATTTACTCATGTAGAACCTTAAGCGCAAATGATTAGACAAGAGGATGTAATACGAGGAATAGATATCAATGACCAAATAACAACTTTGACCTTAAATACATGGTATTCCGTTATCAAACAACTTAAAGTGGGAAGGGAACTTGGTCTATTAAAATGGTTAGCTTTTGATAAAGAATTCACACCGGGAACTTCTGATAGCAGATTCAAACAGTGAGATGGGTGTAACCGCGATGTGCAAGGTTATCCAAAAGGGTGAAATGAGAAACTTTCAAGATTTAAAAAATACTTATGGCCTAAAAAAATCTGGATTTATTCAGGTTCTTTTTAATATAGAGGGATTACTATATTAAAATAATTAAAAAACACGCTGATGAGATACATCCTATGGTAAAAGTGGTTGTTCAATGTTACAATGGTGTCACTCCCAGAGCTGTGTCAACTCTGTATTCTGGTTTGATGAAAGCCAAGAAAGATTCAACATTATATGTCAAAGCTAAATGGGAAAAAGAACTGAGTGAAGAGATCCCGGACACCATGTGGTATGATATGTGGAAAATACACAAGACAACTACACAGTCACATGGATGGAGAGAATTCACTTGGAACAACCAAATTTGTTTCTTTATTACGCCCAAGATACTAGCAAACAATTGAATTCTCAACAACCCTGCTGGAGACTGTGCAACTATATGGATCCTAACCATACACGTGTCATACATGTGTTTTGGAGCTTAAGTAAAATTCAACCTTTCTGGGAACATATCCATGTCGTGCTGTGCGAGGTTCGAACTTGTCTTGTCCTATACCTAGGACAATTAGAAGGAACTGGGCATAAAGGAGACCAATATTTGATTAAGATTGCTACAGCGAAAAAGGCCATCACTAAGAACTGGCTCCAGTCGGTTGCACCTGACTGCAGACAATGCCTCAACATTATCGGTGACATTCAAACATGGAGAGACTCACATATAGATTAAAAACTAAGGAAGACTCATTATCTAAAGGCTGGGATAAATGGTTACTGTACAAATCAAAAAATGAAGACAGGTAAAATATTGTTTGTATGTAATGTGGATTGTCCCCTAACAGGCACTGTTCCCCTTTAACTTCCCCACTTTATATCTTTCTCTCTAACTTTCTTTCTCTTGACTATAAAAAATAAGTATTATGTTGTTGGTATATCATCTTCAATTAAATTATACAAAGCTTACATATTAACCTCTGCATTATTAGAATCATGTAAAAAACAGTTGAATCTCTTAATTGGTGACGTACACAGAATACCAAGTCATTTTCTACATGGGGAAATTGCAGATACTGCAGTAGTCTGGCTTGGTTTTTAATCCGATTTTGTCGTGACTGCAATGTCTACACCCCTATCTCTCTGAAAAAGTGCGAGTTTGAAACAGGATACTTTGTCAAAAAACAAAAAAATGTATCCCGTTCATTTTTGTGTCATAACCAGAAATAGTTCCTTCGGTTTGCAGTATTTGTCGCGCAGTTTATCCCAGGTGCACTGCAGTAGAGAACTAGTCTGTAGCCTGGTAGACGCCCCTGCTGACTCCATGCTCCTGACTAATGCCATATACCACGGTTCTTTCATTAAGCCTCTCCCTCAAGACTCCATTAACATACACCAAGATGTTTCCCTGGCCTCCTGGGGCCCCGCCATACAGTTTCCTCTTAATAAGAGAAGAGGCTTTTATTTGTTCTGTGTAGATGTGCCCTCATTAACCATCCCAGCATCTGGACGACACAGGGATAGGGTCCAGGGATAGGGCACGAGCAGCACTTCAGAATGGACATTGTAGCATGAACGCATCCCCCCTGATGCTGATTGAGCGGCTACAAGCCACCACCGGGGCTATCCGGCCGGGTTATACCTTGGGACCTGTCCGCCACATCCTGTCCGCCCTCTGGATGCCAGCAGCAGCGGCGGCGGCAGCAGCAGCAGCAGCAGCAGCAGCGTTCCCTCGCCCTGTCTGCCGTGCGATCTGGACAAGGATACGTATCGACATGGCCCCACACCCAGCCCTCTCGTCGGCCCTTTTGTCTGCTGACCATGTCGGGGGAGACGACGAGCTCAATACAGTGCGATGGTGAGATAGAGGATAAAGGAACCTGACTCCCCGCCGAGCCAAAATCCATCCCCAACGCTGTTACGCTGCCATGGCAACAGATGAAGACGTGCAGCCCACCCCCCCCCCCCCCCACCACCACCCAACCCTGCCCCTCTGGGCGGGGGGCGGGGGGGTGGGGGGCACCGCTGGTTTCGCTCGTCTCCGGGAGAGGCGAGGGAGACTGGCAGGAAAGCTCCGCTGGGCTGCTATGGCAACAGACTGATCATATGCAGAGAGAGGGGCTGTTGGCTGCCACGGCAACCTGGACTAGCACACGCGGTTCGTTGTGTACGTATACCGCTCGCGGAAAAAAAAGAAGAGATTGACTTTGATGGGCGTGCTTGACCTCTAGCACTCGAGTCCTCGAGTGATTTTGGACAAATCCTGATGTGAGGCTCAACACGCCATGGTGTGTGTGTGTGTGTGTGTGTGTGTGTGTGTGTGTGTGTGTGTGTGTGTGTGTGTGTGTGTGTGTGTGAGGATGTATGACGTATTTGTGTGTGTGTGCAAGTGAGTGTGTTATTTTTTAAGAAGCCACTAGAAAAAAACCTACCTTTTCTTTTCATACACTATAGAAATTGAGAGAGAGGGCTGAACAAAAAAAAAGCGGCATCCTGAAGTAGATTTGTGTGAGGGCTAGTGCTTGTGTGCGAGGCCTGGTGTTACAACAATTAAATATGTAGTTCGCATCTTATCAAATATGCATGACACAATTCTGTATCCAAACAGGATGTGTCTCTGCACCCTTAACTTCCACCCAGTAGGTAGCACATCCACCACCAAAACACAAAGCTGACATAAAGTTTTAGTTGACATCAATCAAACTGTTCCTGCGGGAATATTAAATAAGATATGACTTCCTGCGTGCCCGTTGTGCACGTGTCCACAGACGGGGGAATATACTGCTTCAGCCTTGAACGTGAGAGCCTGTATGTCGGGCGGCTCGGTGCATTGATCTCTGGCTCCCCCCGGTGCAAACGGCTCGATTGTAGAGCCGCGGCCAGCAGCAAATTAGCAGAATTAAATTCAGGCTGAAACGAATCGTTGACACACAGCCGTATGCTACCCAGGGCTACCAAGCTCCACTGACGTTCACAGTATTTACAAGGTTGGTAAACCGTGTGTCAAACAAACATAATGCTTCTGCCATTATTCCTTCCCTCAGAGCATTTTTCATGTGTCAACCGCAAATTCGCAGCTGTTGAATCGATCACAGCCGTAAGGCAACACACGGCCATTGTGCGGTTCCATTGGCGTAACGCATGGATTTCCATCCTGTTTTGGTGAAAACGTGAATCAATTTCTAGCCCTGGAAATGACCTCAACCTTTACCACACTGTCAGGTCTCCAGGTAATATCTGCTGGTCATATCAATGTCTGTAGCTGCGTGGCTATGAGAGAAAAGTTTGTATACACACAGGATGTCCGTGAGACTTATTAAAAAAATGCTTGCTAAAATGTATCATCAAATATTTACAGCTTGTGTCAGCATTATCCTGCGACCCCGGGGCCGCAGCAGGGGTCACCTGGTGCGGCCCCGGGTGGATGGTAACCACTGGCGCAGTGGGAAGCCATAAACAGTCAGCGTTCATTGGAAAACGCTATAATCAATCCTAAAGTAGAATTGTGCCAATGGTTTCCCACCTCTGCATTCCTCTTTGTTAACGCACAGTGAACGCGTCTGTCTATGGGAGGGGGAGGGGGGGTCGAGAGATGTATCGATGGCCGATGAGTTGATCTCACGATCCTCACGGCGATTAAGGTTGTGCTCCAGCAGGTTTGGCTCTAACGTATAACCTTAGACCTTTGGAAAGCTTTGTGGTATTCTGTTGAAGGGTTGGGATATCGATGGCTAGAACCGAAAATGGAAAAATGGAAACTAGGGCGCTCTTTTATTTTGCATGTTATGTTATGTTGTCTAATATTTATTTCGACATAACTTCTGGTATTAAGAAATATAAACATTGAATTTAAAGTTAGATGAATACAATATAAAAAAATATATACTGTATCCATACTGTATCCTGTATCCATACTGCATACTGTATCCTATCCATACTGCATCCATTCGCCCCCGGCGGATGGATGCGCCCGTAGCATTCGCCTATACTGCCTATGCCCAGAGCCGGGCCTGGCTAGAACTAGTCCCCAGCTCCAGGGTCTCGTTTGCAGGAGAAAGAAAATGTTTTTTTTGTTTGTTTCCTTAACACGACTATTGTTTTTTACACGATATTGATCTGAAATCTTTCCTGATGAATATGACGGCTCTCTTTGAAAGAGGTTACACACAAAATCTTTTTTTTCTGTTACCACATTTTCGGGTTGATAATGCTGGGTAATAACTGGGTGGTTTGGGGTATACTGTAAACACACTGTTGGGGTGCTTGTATTGGGTCAAAGGGGTTGGTTGGGGTTTATTTGCAGCTGAACAGCTAACTTTGAACCAGCTGCTTGTGCATTCTTTTTCACACCTTCCACATCAGACGGTGGGCAGGATTTGGTGGTAGGTTCAGAGCTGCGAACTCTCACTCCCAGGATGAGCTGAGTGACGGAGCTTCTTTTATAGGCGCTGATTTCACATAGTCGACAAAGAGTGTGTTTCAGTAGGCCCACTACCATTCCGTTCTTCAAGTCGATCAAGTTGCATGGGGTAGAGTTGCCAAAATGAACGAAATTAATGGTTTTTTGGAAATAAGGATGTGATTGAGGAGGGAATTGTATCTTTCGTCACAGCAGCTGGTCTTTTAATGTCTTTCTAATCAACATTTTAATGTGTTATATTTTCCATAAAAATCCCCCCATAAACTCTGGCAGACTTGCATGAGAGAGAACCATAGTTCTGGATTAGAAACATATCTTTGTCAGATTTTCCTATACTGTATGGAACAAAACAGTTACAGCGCTTTACATTGAATACATCATATATTTATCTAGAACATTAAATTATAACATAGAGCGTGTGACAGCCCTTACAAAAGCTTAAAATATGACCCCACATTTCTAATTGGCTAGTTATTTAAAGAATAATGTCATAGGGAGCTAGAGAATGTAATTATACGGGTTGGGAGTTTGTGTGAATTGATGTACCATATTCCTTTTTTTTGTTTTTACATTCCTATAAACTGTTCTCCTTACATAGGTGGATAGGTAGTAATTCTTATGTTCTTCTCCATTGTTTCTTGACACGACACAGACTCTTTGCTGGAGACTGTAGTATCTCCAGCCTCCAGCACAGTCGGTTTCGATGGCCTTGGAACAAACATCTACACTGATGTTTGTTCCGAGGCTTTCTTTGTGTTTGACATCCATTACACCAAACAGTGCCTCCCCCACCTGGGAGTTCCTCCAGCATGAGATAGTCATATAGGAATGGACACGAGTTCTCATCTGGGAAGTCTTTGAGGACAGCAGATGTTTTGGCCGGCACGTTGTGGGCCACGTGTATTTTTTTAGGGGGAACATTCTGTTTGTAGAAGGATTGCTTGTTATTTTTTCGTGTAATGATGTTGTGCTATAATTTGGGATTTCGGGGCTTAAGAAGCAGTTATATAAACTGGGGTTGTTATCAACCGCCCCACTAATTAGAACAAGGATGTTTATACGTATTCATGAAAAGGAGCTTAGAAAATGTATTTCCTCAGGCGTATGGGGTGGTACATTTGTATTGTGCTTGTAATGATTTCACAAACATGCATAAGTCTATTTTTGAGCTGTAAAACACTGTTCTGTAGTTGTCAAAAATGTAATTTACTGCACGGTAACATTGGGCCTTTTTGTGTGTGTTTGTATGAAACTATTATAAATTATATATAAATCATTTATAGATGGTATAGCCTACTTATATTTAATTGTTATCATTATTCTACATAAAATCAGCAAGGAAATTTGACAATAAATAACCCAGTGTATGAGGAATATTCAAACAGTTAATTTAAATCACTAGGTTGGGTCAAATGAACAACCCACTATTCTGAGTTAAATCGTAAAACCCAGCACTTGGGGCAAAACGAACCCAGGGCGTGTTCTGTCCCATAGTTACCCGGCTGTGGGGTTAAAGTTGAATTATTTTCTAACCCAGCAGTTTTTTGAGTTTAATTACACCAGGAATTGCAGCTTCAGGTGGGTGCGTATCTACAGAGTAATAAAATCAAGGTGAAATGAGGCGCCGTTCCTCGTGGGCGATCAACACTCAGTTCATTATGTATCGACAGCGATTTTTCAGGTTCTGTCTACTCGTGTGTTACGCTTTGAAACAATAAAGGCCAAAACTGCGTGAACAGTGCCCTCGAGTGGCCGTGGACGGTATTGCACTTCTAATTTAACTGAAGCGTTACTATCAGTGCCCTGACATAGCTGCCCATATATGGCATGCAGCTATTTGGCTTTGACAGGGTGCTACAGAATATATCCTAAGCAGTGTTGAATAAATATTGTGGACTAGACGGCTATTTCTAATAGCATCCCAGGCAGTTATGTATGCCAAGTCTTAAACATATTCTTAAATAAGATGGTTTCTGAAGATATAATCCAATTTGGAAATGGAAAGATTATATTCAAAATATCTCAGATTTATTTAGCCATGACATTTGTAAATAATTACAAATTTAATTCCTTTAAAGGATTGCATGAAATTTGAAAACCTTGTTTGTATAGCGTCTTATCTCGACTGCTGCTCTTTGAGACATTAATATGGTGCCTCAGACACAGACTGCTGTGGTCCTTAATACATTGAAATGGAGAAAGTTAATGGTGTGCCTACAAACACACCCACACACGCACACACACACACACACGAACACACACATAAACACACACACACACACACACACACACACACACACAGATAGAGGGGGCGCACAGAAACAGACTCTCCAGTAGTTTTACGATGGCTGGTAGATTATCTTCCTAAATTCGATATAATAAGTGTGAATGTGTGTGTGTGTGTGTGTGTGTGTGTGTGTGTGTGTGTGTGTTTATGAACATCTGGTGCTCTGGTGTGGTCCTTCCCAGCGGCCCCCCCGACGCTCTCACACACACACACACACACACACACACACACACACACACACACACACACACACACACACACACACACACACACACACACACACACACACACACACACACACACACACACACACACACACCCCCACCCCCTCTCCATCGGCGTGTGGGTGGGGGACGTATTACTCAGTGCCAGAGCAGTAATGAAATATGAAGCGCTCCTCCGGTCTCTGTGCAGCCCGTGGCTCTGACCAGCTGGAGACGCCGAGAGACGGAGGCGCGATGGCAACCTGCAGCTCCTCTAATGATGACGGGCCGCGTCACCAGAGACTTCCTGCCGCCCGTATACGGCACGCGCTCTTCTCACAACACAGCACGATGGCAGCATGAAAATAAATCGACAACGTCTGTCTGGCAGCAGGTCGTGAAACTATAACCGCCAGTGATACAGAAAAACTGAGGAATCGCTGAAGTGTGTTTTTACATTTTTTTGTGAGGACCCTCTTCACTTTTTAATTTCTATATAATCAACGAATGTGTGTCAATTACACCCAGATTACAGATTTAAGACTGTGGATTTACAACGGGGAGGACACAAGTAGAGCTACCAAGAGCTGCCTACTGTATACATAGTACACACTGAATTATAGAGGCCCTTCTCTACTGACATCTTCCCTAACAGTGTTATCCTGTCTTAGGCAATGCGAGGCAGCGTAATTGGAAGAGATGAGCCAACATTAACTCACAGGGTGTCATAACAGTCCTTAAATGAGAAATCAGAGCTTGAGTTGAGATTAATGGTGGGAGTTTGTTGATCAGTAGCGCTAACTTTTTCTGGCTTGCTATTGAAATGCAACTATTTTGATAACCAAAAGACCAATGTAGAAATAACTCTCTCAGCCTCCAACCGTTGCCGATGTTCCCTTGTGCAAGACAGTTCTCCTCTACACTGCCGAACAGGCTGCCTGTGGGCCTGTTTGATCATCGAACAGTGTGTGCCAGATCGATTCTAACTTGCAATATCAAATTGAATATCACGAAACCGGGACTTCCATATTAAATTCCCTTTGCATAGTAATTCGAAGCTCCTTCTTTTGGGAATGTACTGCACGTCTTTTGTAACAAGCGACGGAGTTACTTGCACTACTGCTGCAGTGTTGCCGTCCAACACTCCAACCGTGGCCTCGTCTGAAGCGATGCTCGAGTTGAATTCACTTCAGACACTACGCCCGTGTCGGTTGATGGCTAATGGGTCCATGATACAAAATACATTTTTCAACAGCCGATCAATCTGCACCAGACTCACTGCTGGGAAATAACGATTTGGTTTCATTTGTTTTGTCCCCTAATGGGATGGCAGTCTTGTTGAATTTATAGCCAACACAACGAAAAGCTTGAGTACTTTCCTATTTGTTTTGGGATAATACAATTAGGGTCTCCTCCTCTCTGTGCAGTTCGCTGCCAAGGAAACAATGACACCGGGAAGGCTTTAGTTTGAATGATGAGGAATACGATGGGACGGGTACAAATTAGATTTGCAGCAGCATACATCTGCACTCAGCTGTAGGGCCGTCCACAGCCAGAAGTAGAATGTTTTCCTACACACTCAACGTTCATTAGTAATGGGCAATGATATCGAAACGATGAAAATGTATCACGATCCATTATTATGACCTATGTTTCATATTATTTTCATGTTAACGGTTAATTCCGTTCTTCTTTTTTTTTTTTTTTATATAAATGGGATTGGGTCTGCCTCTGCAAGTTAAGAGAATAAATTACAAAGCCAAACAAAGAGGACCCTGTTTGATGGTGGCTGGGCCGAGAGATCCCGCAGGAACGAGAACATTCCACTCAGCGTCTTTTATCTCTCCCACTTAAATGATCCCGTTATTAACACTGGCCTGCTCTTATCTGCAACAGTTGGTCCGGCGTCCAGCTGTGAGGGGCTGTGTCTCTGGCCATCCGCAGGCCTGCTCTCCTGCCTTCTCAAGTCTGAGGATCCTCACTTTGACCACTCGCAGCCTCCATAGTCCACAGCTGTCGTTGGCCCAAGCAATGCAGGGCGGAAAAACACAACTCTTTCTTAGTGTTTATTCGGACAAACAAAGCACATATTTATTGCTAATAAAAATACAATAGGCTACAACAGAACCCTTCCTTTTTTATTACGCTTCTTCAGCAGTAGATTTGCTCCTTCATTGGTTGGATGCTTTGATTATTTTCAGTGTAACGGCTTGGACAAACGCGGGTGTTCAATTAATAAATGTAAATGTGCTTGTTTGGCTGTGAAAACCGCCGCCACCGTGATCGACAGAATTCTCCTCGGTAAATATTGACGTGAAGAAGGAGGGGTGGCTGGAAAACTTTGAGATTAAAACGGAAAAGAGGCAACAAAACAAATGGATCGAAATGGCCAAACCCACTTGTCTAAACGGTATGAATAACACATTATGCATGTGAACCAAACCGGCGTCTATTGAACCTGACTTATTGAGCTTGATTTAAGCAGGGAAGCGGGGCGCCTTGTGAGCACAAACGATCCCGCCGGCTTCCTCTGTGTACATTGACGCTATTTGCTCTGTCCTTTGCAAACCCTTTTAGCTGCCATATCCTGTGTTGTGTGACGTCAAAGCCAATACACGTCTGCCGTTGCAAACACACACACACACACACACACACACACACACACACACACACACACACTACATGTCCTTTTCATAAGGAGTCATGTTCCAAATGCACTTTGTGAGCGAGCGGAGCGACGACAGGAAAGTCCGGTTGACCTCTGTTACCTTTGTCAGACCTGCGACCTTGTCCCTGCTCACCTGTGTTTCGACGCCGCATCGCTCTCCGCCACTAGAGGTCCTCGTTGTGTCGGCGTTCTCCAACCACAGCGCAGACAAGGCAACCATGCAATAACTCAATATGCATTTATATATATTTATATATATATATCTTTTTACAATGGAAACCATTTTTTCGTCGCACGTGGACGACTTGGAAAAAAACAAACAATAAACAGAAATGCGCACACGATCACGATCCATTAAAAACAACAAACTCATTTAAAACATGATTGTCACTTACTGCGAGTCACAACAGCGTACGAACCACAAATAAATAACCGAGAGAGTTATGTACAATATGCACAATAATCAAAAATGGGAGTGCAAATAAAGCTTTGGGAGATCTGTACAGGAAATCAGGTAAGAAGCGGATGGGGGACTCTGGGGTGAGGCTCCTCCCCCTGACCTCACTGGCTGGGGTGTGTGATAGGTACCGATGAGGTCATCGTTTCACAGGACACGTAGCAACACGGACGGTAGCAGGTGTGGATGTCGTCCCCGATTTTGTCTTTTGTACAAGTTCCTTCATGGTCGTTTTGCTATTCAATGCAAAAAAACGAGAGTAAAAACTAATAAAAAAAGAGCGAGAGAGACGAAAGATCGGGAACGTTGTTTGCAGAGGGGAGTAAAATTAACACATTTACGTTACGTACGGTGCATGGCATTCCACTGGAGACGGGAGAGTTTTGTAATACTTAGCGATATCCAATGAGGATCAAGGCAACAACCATGGAACCACAGGCGAGTAGAAAAAAACACAACTAACGACAGAGGGAGAGAGAGACTCAAGAGAAAGACTAGACGGAGAGGGAGAGAGAGAGAGAGAGAGAGAGGGGGAGAGAGAGAGAGAGAGAGAGAGAGAGGGGGAGGGAGAGAGAGAGAGAGAGAGATAATAGACGGCTCGGCCCACAAATCTTGTGGCCTTGAGTGTGGCTCCCATTCACTTTGTATTGAAGGCGTGCTGGACCCCTTGGGCAAGGGATTGTGGGTAGGCTCATGTGTGGGCGAGGGATCGCGGCGTGGTTGAAGGGGCGGGGCAAGAGTTGAACTTCATTTAACTTTATGCAAAGACCAATGGCCACGCCATTGGACAATCAACATTCGGTGGGTACTGGAAGGAACACATGGACTTGTGGTTTTAAGCCATCGACAAAGTGGTAGACTCCCACATAAGCCAATAGAGAGAGGGTGGGCGGTTGCCATGCCTCATCAAAAAGGTGAGCATGGTTTTGGTGGGGCCGAGCCATTAGAAAGAGCGAGAGAGAGAGAGAGAGAGAGAGAGAGAGAGAGCGAGAGAGAGAGAGAGAGAGAGAGAGAGCAAGAGAGCGAGAGAGAGAGAGAGAGAGAGAGAGAGAGAGAGAGAGAGAGAGAGAGCAAGAGAGCGAGAGAGAGAGAGAGAGAGAGAGCAAAAGAGAAAGAGAGAGAGCAAGAGAGTGAGAGAGCGAGAGAGAGAGAGAGAGCAAAAGAGAAAGAGAGAGCAAGAGAGAGTGAGAGAGCGAGAGAGAGAGAGCCACTGCAACGTATCTTTGTGCTCTTGCTTCATAGGGTCCTTCAGCAGCTCCGGGGACGCGCTGTGTCACTTATTATGTACAACTCGTCACTGTCACCATCCAGCCCACGAATCCGACCGCAGCCGGACAAGAACACAAACCGAAACAGAAGGGCTGCTCCAAAGTCTGGCCAGGTCTGGCACCTGCTCTGGTGTGCGCCCACACACACACACACACCTCCCTCTTCCAGAGGCCTTCACATGTGACAGGTGACAACCCGTCCACCTTATCATTATTAGGATTCTTTTTTTTTCAATCGGGCTTGGGTGTGTGTATGTGTGTGTGTGTGTGTGTGTGCGTGTGCGTTTTGTGTGTCCGGGACGAGGGCTCATGCAGAGTTCAGGTACTCCAGGGCGACTTCGTAGCAGAACTTGTACTGCTCCTGGGGAGACACAAGAGCACAAGCCACCGGTAATTAGATTGAGGAGAGAGAGAACGCAGAGAGAGAGACGAGAGGAAAGTTGATCATTCATCAGCGATAATGATCCGGTCTCCAGACCCATTCATTTTGTCTCCCCAGCCCCACGCCCCCCCCCCCCCCCCCCCCCTGCCGTCGATATCGAGCTCATAATGGATAACACTGTCTTCTCCGATCAGCCTTCAAACGCACTCTCCCGAGTACATTAGGATGCTTCCACTGACTAAACAGGGTTTCAATGGTCGCTCAGGGACGTTCCCTCTGGGGATTACAGAGCAGAAACCCCGCCCCCCCCCCCCACGGGACCGTAGAGAGAGCCCCCCCCCATCCCCCCCTCCTCGGGACCATAGAGAGAGAGAGACCCACCAGGAGGTCCACCATGTTGGGCTTGTTGTTGCGCAGGGTCTTCACGGCGTGGAAGGCGTCCACGGTGCGCTGGTGCTGCAGCATCTCACACACGATGCTGATGGCGCAGAAGGTGCCGCTGCGCCCGCCGCCGTTCCTATGGGGGGGGGGGGGGCAGGGAGGGAGGCGTCAGAGTCAGAGTCCCGTGGGGGCGGTGGTTGGGACCCCTCGTCTCCAGTGGGTTGCTACTTTATTCTGGTTATTTCATCATCGTATCTCTCTGGCCCTGGTGTGTCTTTTGTCAGAAAAAGTTGAGTTTTATTTTTCGAAGATTTTCCTATTTTTGTTAACATTTTGTAACATAGCAGCTGTGTGCGTTTTAAATGTGCAAAAGTATCAATTACTATTTGAGCGTTTTATAGTAAAAACTGTACACAAAAAATAGAGAAGTGAGTTCTTCGAATGTTTCTAGACTGCCAGAGAGCCAGGCTGTTAAAACCGACGATAACACTCGGGCTGCACTAGCGCCCTTCCGCCACTAGGTGGGGATGTTTCCCCTTATAACAGGCAGGTGACGCGACTCTTCTTACAATAAACGAGTCTGGAGGGGGGAAGGGAGGGAGGGAGGGCGAGAGACACTTACAGACAGTGCACCACGGTGCGTCCCTCTCCCCCGTCGTACTCCTCCTGCCACTTGTCCACCTGTCGGATGAGCTTGAGGAAGGAGCGTTTGGACATGGGCGTGTCCCGGTACATGGGCCAGCCCAGGAACTGGAACTGCTGCACCATGCGGTAGCCATCCTGGGGCTGTGGACACAGGGAGGGGGGGGAACGGGGGGAGGGAGCAAATCCAGGTTACAAACACACACACACACACACACATACATACCCACGCACACACCTAAAGACGAATGTGTGTGCGGACACAAATCAAATAGGGTAATCTGAAACACGCACACACACACACACACATTCACATTTAAATACACACACACACACACACACACACTTAAATACACACACACACACACACACACACACACACACACACACACACACACACACACACACACACACACACACACACACACAACCACACACACACACGACCCAATCCCTAACAAGGCGCAACGATAGTTACAGCCAGGTGAGGCTAAAGAAGGCGGAGCTTAGAGGGGTGATTGGATGAGGGGTAAGCGACTTTGATGGATTTGTAGGGTGTTAACGCTGGAAAGGAAAGGTAGGCATGCTCCTATTCCACAGCGGACAGAATTACCGCTTGGGTAACACTCGTCATTAATCCTGCCTGATCATAATCGTACCCCCCCCTCCCCTGGTGGGGTTCTTAGCGTTTATCCCTGTGGCCCCCTAGTGGTCAGGGGGTGTAACAACACACTTGTGATTAGAGACAACCTCAATGGTGACCCCCCCCAAGGGGATGTCTGGGGCGGGGTTTGGGGTGAAAGGGGGTGAGGCCGGAATAAAGTGTAAGTCGGATGTTCAATCAGACCGATCAATGTTAGGATAGAGTCATGACTTCGAGTGGACTGTCTTAGTGTCCCGCCCCCCCCCTCCAACCCAAAGAGAAGGGGGGGGAGAGAGAGAGAGAGAGAGAGAGAGAGAGAGAGAGAGAGAGAGAGAGAGAGAGAGATTGAGAATGAGAATAAGAGGGAGAGAGTGAGAGAGAAAGAGAGACAGAGACTGACAGAGAGACACATCGAGGGATAGAGATCCACGTAGTTCAAGAACAGAAGGCTCTTTCCCCACTTGTGCGAGAGAGATTGAGACAGAGGGATTGAGATTAAGAGAGAGATTGAGAGAGAGAGAGATTGAGTTAGAGAGATATTGATAATGAGAGAGAGATAGATTGAGAGAGAGAGAGAGAGAGTGAGAGAGAGATTGAGAGACAGAGAGACAGAGAGAGAGAGAGACAGAGACAGAGACAGAGAGAGAGACAGAGAGAGAGAGACAGAGACAGAGACAGAGACAGAGAGAGAGACAGAGACAGAGAGAGAGAGAGAGAGAGAGAGAGAGAGAGAGAGAGAGAGAGAGAGAGAGAGAGAGAGAGAGAGGGGGAGAGAGTCAGAAACAGAGACAGAGACAGAGTGAGAAAAAGAGAGAGAGAGAGACAGAGAGACATAGAACGAGGGAGAGAGAGCCACATAGTTCAAGAACAGAAGGATCTTTCCCCACTGGTGCGAGGCCGAGCCGGCTCCTCGCACCAGTATGTGTGAGTGGGAGGTGTGGGAGGTGTGGGCGGTGTGAGCTCGGCAGTCACAGTTACTGTCAAAAAACTGATCAGCAGAATACTCCCAAAGAAAAATGATAAAGAGACAGAAAAGGAAAGTTTTCACCCAGTAACGCTGGAACACAGACTTGAAAAACTGCACACACACACACACACACACACACACACACACACACACACACACACACACACACACACACACACACACACACACACACACACACACACACACACACACACACACACACACACACACAGAGTCCACCCCTAACCTAAGAACGCAACAGGCTGTTGCATGAGTGTACACACACACACGCAGGCACACGCAAAGACACACACAAACACACACGCAAAGACACACACAAACACACACACAGATACACACACACACACACACACACACACACACACACACACACACACACACACACACACACACACACACACACACACACACACACACACACATTCCACCCCCAACCTAAGAATGCAACAGGCTGTTGTGTGAGTGTGCTGATGGCGGAATCGTACCCGGGCAGCGTTGTAAATCCGGAATATTCTGCTGATGATGTCCTCCTCGAGGTCAGCGGACACGAACTCCACCTGGATGTGTCCGTGGCGGTGAACGCCGTTCTCTGGCCAGTACTGTGGACACAACTAAGAAAAAATAGACACAGACACGGACATGGACATGGACATGGCCACGCACGCACACACACACACACACACACATACACACACACGCACGCACGTTCATGCACAGACACACACACGTTCATGCACATACACACACACAGGCACACGCACACACAGTCACACGCACACACACATTCAGGCATGCACACACACAGTCACACCACACACACACACACACACAGGCATGCACACACACATTCATGCACACATTCAGGCACACCGACACACACACAGGCAGGCACGTACAGGCATGCACACACACAAACGCACACATGCACAAACCCACATGCACACAAACACACGCACACACAGATGCACGTACAAAGACGCACGCACACAAACACAGACACACAGTCGAACCATCATTGACCCAGGTCAATGCAAAGGTAAACATAGATGGACATGGAGAGACAAACAGAGAGGATCAACAGAAGGAGAGAACAGAGAGAAGAAAGGATGTGCAGTTAGTTTGGTGCCCTTCCTGTTCACTGTGGCTTCATATGCACAAGAGTCGAAAGTCCACCCCAAGGAAGACATAGAACGAGTGAGCTTGTGTGTGTTGAGAGTTAAGATCGTGTCCCATCAAAACAAGGGCTTGCATGTTTCACACTGGTCAGGTATTCCACGCAGCAGCTGCATATCCAAACACGTGGTCCTTTCCATTAACCCCAGGACAATGAACAAACACACGGAGAAACACAGCAGATCTATTTATCATGGTCAAGATCATGGAGGGAGAGAGAGAGGTGCAATCTCTCTCTCTCTGTCTCTGTGAGAGAGAGAGAAAGAGAGACCACTTGCGGCCCTGCAGACCAGCCCCATGTGAGCCTCTCCTCATGGCTGTCTACAGAATCAGAAGAAAGGGGGAGATTGTGTGTTGTGCGTGCGATGACGGCTTTGTAGCGGTGATGCGAGCGTAGACTCAAAATCAATCTGGATGGTTTTTTTTTTTTCCTCGTTGGTTGAAATTGGGTTGCGAGCCCCTCAAAGAGAAAACAAACAACAATGTCTCCCTTTATTTTGAATGCTAGCGAATCTGACGTACTTATTGGAAAGAGTTATACTAAGACTTATTCCGTAGTATATGTGTTTTTGAGTCTCCCACTCATTTTCTGCTTTTTCCCCACACATTTCCCACATCAATTTCAGTTGATGTTAAAAAACATCAGGAGTTTCCATCTGCATCAGAAACTGTCTGTAATATAGGTCAATCCACATGACAGCGGTGTGGTTCTTTAAGGTGCCGATGCCATTGAGTTATGCTAGTTTATGTTAGTTTGGGTCTTTCTCTTCTCCGTTTATATAATTATCCATCTGAACCCAGGAGCATCACTGTGCCTTCATACTGAGGGGGTCCAAGACCACCCCAAGTCGAGGTCGAACGAGTGTGTGTGAGCGTGGGTGGGTGTTATCCTTTCACAGCCTACATCATTTAGTTCTCCATAACTTAGGGTGTAAATACTCATACTTATTAAATTGGTCTTTTAATTCCAATATGCATTTTTCATATTTTTCTTATATCTTGTTGCCTCATGTCCTTGAATGTGCAAAGATACTTCAAAATCGTGATTCTGATTCTGATGCAACGTGTCAGCGCTGCCTCCGACCACTCAAAATCTGCGTTCATAAATCCTAAGCCATCGCTTTACAGTTCATTATATATTCACAAGCATGTTGTGCATATGGTGTACGTTAAAGAACCGTCTGGAGAATGGGTGATTGAGGCATTAACAAGATTCCACCGGAGGAACAACCCGAAAAACAAAACCGATATACGAGAACAAATGTAGCGACACCAGGGTACAGATGAACGCTCGCGGCATACTGCTCGTAGTAACGGGCGAGGACGTGTGTGTGTACGTGTTGACACACACACACACACACACACACACACACATACACATACACACACACACACACACACACACCAGGAAATCACTCCTCCTCCTCGAATTCGGGTTGCTCTTCCTCAGAGAGTCCATCAACACTTGACAAATTCAACAGACGCGAGACAACAAAGAGTCTGATGGAGAGACACTGATCCTCCACGCTCCCCCTCCCCCTCCCTCCCTCCCCGTCTCCCCCCCACCAGCCCCCCCCTCCCTCCCTCTCTCTTCCTCCCCATCTGCTGGCTCTCCGGCCTGCCTGCCTTCCTTCCTATCCCGGCTACAGTGAGAATATGCAATGAAACGCTCCGTCCCTCCGTCCATCCCTCCATCCACCCCCTCCGTCCATCCAGTCGGAGCAGCCTGACACCCGTGGGGGGGGGGGGGGGGGGTAGGCAGGCCAGCTAGGGGGCTTTGATCCGCAGGTGTTATGACAGAGCCCCGGGCTGGAGCCCCGTGGAGCCTCCTCCGCAGGCCCGGCTCATCCATCCAGCGGGCCGCTCTCATTGGCTTACGTGGCGGGTAGTGGGCGCGCACGGCCCCCCACCGCGCATGTGCGCGATCGGACACACAGCGCCCTGTACATTCTAATTTATTTGAATCCTTTCGAGGTGGATGTCGATTTTTAGCCCGAGACGCTTTCTCTCTCGCACGCACGCTCTCTCTCCCCCTCTCTCTTTCTATCTTTCTTTCCCTTGCCCTCTCCTTCTTTCGTTCTCTCTCTTTCTTTCCCTCCCTCTCTCCCTCACTGTTTCTCCCTCTCCCTCTCTCTCTCACCCTCACTGTATCTCCGTCTCTCCCTCTCCCTCTATCTCTCTCTCTTATATCTCTCGTTCCCTCACTCTCTTTCTTTCCCTCTCTCTCTCTCTTTCTTTCCCCCTCTCCCTCTCCCTCTCTCTCTCTGGGCATGTGTTGAGGGATGGAGTATGCAGGATCAAATGAAGGGATTGTTTTCTGACTTTTGCTTTCGGTCCCAGCAGCACCACCGCCCTACTTCCTCTGTTGTCTGCTGTTACTACATGAAGCCCTCGCCACGCTCCCCTAGGATGTCCTGCTGTTTGTGTATGTCTGTGTAGAGTTTGTCGTACTGCAAGTTGCTGTTAAGCACCAATTTCCCATGTGAGAACATTCTTGCTCGTACTATCATTTATGCGTTGGTGGTTGTTCCCCCGGAGTTAGGTTTAGTTAGGTTTCCTTCCTTTTTTGTTCTATTTCCTTTGGTTGATTTAATGCCATTCCGCCATTTGTCAAAAGCAATGTTTAAATAAATAAATTGTTTCGAACGCAGCCCTTTGTCTTCAGCCTACATGTTATTTGGAACCATCTCCGACCTTGTGATGGTGCCGTAACAGTGCCTCTGCATCTGTGTGTATTTGGATGCGTGTCTTTATGTCTGTAGTTGTGCTTGTTTGTGCATGCATCTTTTGGGGTACTGTTTGGGGTACGTCCTCTCAGTGTTTCTCTGTGCGGGGATGGCCTATTCGTGTGTGGGGGATGCGTGTGTTGATGTAACCAGGTGCGTTTGTTTGTGCAGGTGTACAGGTGTGCTTGTCTGTGTGTGCATGTGTGTGTGCGTGTGTGTGTGCATGTACAAATGTGTGCGGGTGCGTGTGTGTGCATGCATGTTTGGGCATGTGGGTTTGTGTGTGTGTTCATGTTCATATGCGTGCATGTGCGTGTGTGCATTTGCGTGTGTATGTGTGTGTATTAGTGTGTGAGTTTGTGTGCATGTACATGTGCGTGCATATGTGTGCATGTACATGTGCGTGCATATGTGTGCATGAGTGTGTGTGTGTGTGCATGTACATGTGATTGCATGTGTGTGCTTTAATGTATGTGGGTGCATGTGTGTGTGTGTTTGTGTGTGTGCACGCATGGGCGTGCATGTACGTGTGCATGTGTGTGTGCACCGGATCGGGTTTACCTGGGCGGGGTCCACGTCGTTGAGCATCACGATGGAGGTGCAGTGGTAGTCGAGCACCAGCCTCCAGAAGTCCTTCACCGTGTTGGGGAGGGGGTGCTGGGTCACGATGAACGCAGATGGCTGCTTATAGCTCTGGAGGGGGGGAAGGACGGGGGGGGTGGCAGTGGGGGTCAAGAGGGGAGGCAGAGCGGGGAGATGATGAAAGGGAATCCGGAGTGAGAGATGAGAGGGGGAGAAAAGAGGGATGGAGGTGAGAAGAAAGGAAGGAGACAAAAAGCGAAGGAACGCTGGAGGTGTCCTTGCGGAGGAACCTCATGTATATTTTACACCCGGTAAGCTCTACGTGTTAGCCGGGATGAAAAAAGTTACATTTATTTAAAGAAATGACCTCAGTCGATGACCAGGCTTTTGTTAAAGGCTCTTGTATTCTAATGGAGATGCCGTGTCTGAGCTTGTATATTAAGAGCGGGAGTAGGTCTTGTAGTCCGAGGCAAAGATCTCTGAGTTGGGGCTGCGGTTTCAATGGAGAACATGAACTTTGACCCCTTTTTTTTTTTTACGTATTCTTCTACCAAGACTGAAGAATATCGTACACGTGCAGCCGGTGTCGATGATCAAAGTCACCCTTGAACAAAATTGAAAGAGGGATGTGGAATGAGTGAGTTTAGAGACTCTGAATGTGTGTATGTGTGTGTATCTGTGTGAGAGACGATTACAATTTTTTCAAAAGCAAAAACAGACAAAACAGTTGAAGGCAGTAATGGGCACAGGGTTGACCTCTGTGACCTCCTCCTCGCTGTCTTTTACACACACTGATAAACACAGCAGCTCATCTCCATGTTAACCTTTACCAGCAAAAAGCAAAGAGGCTGCGCACCAGCGCACATTTCAGGTCCTCGGTAAAGTTCAAGGATACAGAGTATTCTTGTGTTGTGTCGGTTGTGTGTTTGATAGTGTGTGCTCAGTAGTGTGTGCTTTGTGAGTATCTGTTTTACATTTTGGATTGTATGTGATATGTGTGTGGGTGTTCTGCATTGTGTGTGTGTGTGTGTGTGTGTGTGTGTGTGTGTGTGTGTGTGTGTGTGTGTGTGTGTGTGTGTGTGTGTGTGTGTGAATGTAATCTGAATTTTGCATGTTTTGGTGTGTCTGTGTGTGTCTGTGTTTTCTTCATTGTGTATTGTATGTGGTGTGCGTGTCTATGTGTCTGTCTGTATGTGTTTGTGTGTGTGTGTGTGTGTGTGTTTTCTATATTGTATCTGTGAGTTTTTGCTCTGTATTGTATGTGTGTGTGTGTTCTCTGGTGTGTATTTCATGCCGTGTGTGTTTCTGCATGTGTGTGTTTGTTCTGGATGGTGTGCGTGTGCTTGTCCATGTTTGTGTTTGTAAATTGTGTTTGTGGCCTGTGTGTGTTCTGCATTGTGTATCGTATGTGTTATTTGTTGTGTGTTTGTTCTCTAGTGTGTATCGTACACGTCGTGTGTGTGTGTGTGTGTGTCCCCTTACGTCCATGAGCGCGGCATTGATGAGGTTTAAGCTCTCCCTGACCATCTTGTATCGTATGTGTTGGGTGTGTGTGTGTTCTCTAGTGCGTATTGTACATGTTGTGTGCGTTGTGTGTGTGTGTGTCCCCTTACGTCCATGAGGGCGGTGTTGAGGTAGTTGGAGCTCTCCCTGTCCATTGTGTATCGTATGTGTATTCTGTATGTGTGTTCTCTAGTGTGTATTGTTCGTCTTGTGTGTGTGTGTGTGTGTTTGTGTGTGTGTGTGTGTCCCCTTACGTCCATGAGGGCAGTGTTGAGGTAGTTGGAGCTCTCCCTGTCCATTGTGCATCGTATGTGTATTCTGTATGTGTGTTCTCTAGTGTGTATTGTTCGTCTTGTGTGTGTGTGTGTGTGTGTGTGTGTGTGTGCGTGTCCCCTTACGTCCATGAGGGCGGCGTTGATGTAGTTGGAGCTCTCCCTGTCCATTGTGTATCGTATGTGTATTCTGTATGTGTGTTCTCTAGTGTGTATTGTTCGTCTTGTGTGTGTGTGTGTGTGTGTGTGTGTGTGTGTGTGTGTGTGTGCGTGTCCCCTTACGTCCATGAGGGCGGCGTTGATGTAGTTGGAGCTCTCCCCGTCGATGGTGATGAGGAAGGGCAGGCAGCGGTCCGGCGGCAGCACGTCCATGCAGCGGTTCTTCTCGTGGTTCCGCGGCAGCAGGGCGATGCTGCAGTCCTCCACCCGCAGGGTGGGGGTCACCATGTTCAGGGTCTGGGGGGGGGGGGGGGGGGGGGCATGAGCGGTACAAACACGGATCGTCAACAACGGTCGTCAATGCGTCCCGTGGGCGAATGTGTTTTTTGTAGGCGGAATCCGGGAAGATCAGGAATATTTGTGAGGGTTAGGGTTAGCCGGAGCTTGTCCATTCACGTTGGTTTAAATCCCTGTTCCAATCCAGAAAGGCTAAAATCTGTCACGTGACTGCAGGGAAGGAAATGGAGAATTAAAGTGAAAACGTCACGTTGTCCTGGACACCGGATTCTCAGTTCTAAACAACTGGACGAGAGATGGCGTTTTCCATTGCTTTTCCATGTGTTGTTTATTTCAAGATGAAAATAAATCATTTCAAGAGATGAAAATCACTACCAATTGAACATGTCGAGGCGTGCATGTATTCCCCTGGGGTATTAAAAGGAAAAGTTTGCGCAAGCATGAAAGATAAAGTTTATAATGCAACGGTAAATTGGCCCAATCTCAATATTACTTACATCATTGGTAAAGCGAACTCGCAAATTAATTCTCAAAAAAATCTTTCCTTTTCTATAAAACGTTTGTGTGTCATAGGATTTCCCCCTTCGCTCATTTGGTTTGTGTAGAATAGATGGAAACGTGACGTCACACTTTAGTACTCTATTTAGGGTTAGGGTTAGGGTTAGGTTTAGGGTTACGGTTAGGAGTCAGCGTGCGAGTTTGACTGTCCAATCCTAGTGCTTGAGGCGGATTCCGCCGACGAAAAACACAGTCGCGTCCCGTGGGTGGGACGCGATACAACAGGCCTTCGTGCTGCGTGGGAACGGGGCCCTGGTGCTTGTGGCCTGGCTGTGAGAAGGCCTGTTTCACACAGCGATCAAGTGAATAATATACATAGATGTGGAGGGCAGACTTAATGCGTGTAGAACAGAGCATATATCAGCGATTTCAAAGCAATTTATCCGGTGGATACAGATTCCTGCTGTCTAGTAACCGACGTCTTCGCCAAATTCCGTGACATATATTTTTTATGTTAAAATCTTGAGTACATTTTCTTTTTCATCCCATTTTCCCCCATTCTATCTTAATTATGCACCGAGTACCTATGCTAGATTGATACCGGCAATTTTCTTTAAGGGCTCCCTCCAGCTGTAATAATTACAGAAGCAATTTAAAGCCGCCAGGCTTGGCTTAGGGCGAAATTAAACAGCTGAAAAACATTAAGAAGATTACTGGAGGTGGTCCTCAAAGTGCTGTGTGTGGACAGCGTGCCGCCTCACCCTGAACTCCTCTTTAATGGGGCTGGAGTTGGTCTGCGGGTCCAGGCGGTTCATGTCGTAGTAGACCGAGCGCAGCTGATTGGCCGGGATGGTGGTGTCCCCGCAGAGACACGCCTCCAAGATGGCGTCGTGGATGAAGACGTACTGCTCCTGAGGAGAGAAGGGGATAAACTTGACTTAACCGGTGGTTTGTTTACCGTCACGTCAACGACCGTCGCACGAGTGTACACACCTGATTCCATTAGAAACGTTTTTTCATGTTAACATTAATCATTCAGTAGTTCTTTGTTTACATTTGATTTCCATTACATTGTCCTCTGTCATTCACCACTATGATCGGTGAGGCCGTCATCGTGTTCTCTTCACTATTATCAACAAACTCTTGGTAGGCTGTCCTCAAATTCACTTTTCACATTACATTGGGTAACCTTATTTTGAGAATTCCCCCAAACATTTTTTATACAATGCTTTAGGCCCCGCCAGTACTATGGCCTGGCCACGCCAGAGTCCCGACTCATCTCATCATATATGTTTCTGATCATCAACCCTCATCATTATCACATTATCATCGCTGTCGCCCATGTCCTAACATGGCTGAGGAGCCCTTCTGACAATGAAACGGGGGCAGTGAGTCTGTTGCCGTGGCAGCCATGCCACCGCTTACCCCCCTCCCTCTCTTTCCCCCCACCCCCCCTGTGGCAATCTGACAGCTCCAGCTGACGGCTTGACGTGAATCCATTGTGAAGTGACATTTTCAGCTGACTCTGTCTTGTCACTTCAGAACAAATCCACGAGCGCAGGGGTCACCGATTTACACATCCAACAGAAAAATCAACGTGCGATAAGGTTGACCCCGCCCCCCCCCCCTCCCCCGCACCCCCACACATGTAGCGTGGAGGGCGTGAACCCACTGGCCCCGAAGGCGTGGGAGTGACCGGGCCCGACCGGACCAGGCCTCTGCTCCACCGATCGATCGACCCGGCAGATCGGGGCTCACACACTTTAAACAACGACGACGACAACAAACAACAAACAGCCATGCACTGCACTGGGCCGGCGGCCATCGACCGATAAAAGGACAGAGGGGACGCAAGGAGAGACGCATCGCAGCTGGAGGGCAGAGGAGCCCTGCCAAGCAAACAGCCTGGACACCTGCGAGGGGAATGACACACACACACACTCAAAACACACAACAGAAACACACGCATGCACACGCAGACAAATAATATACACACAAACACGCGCACGCTTCCGCATAACACACACACACGCAGCCACACAACACACACACATACACAGCCACACAACACACACACACTCAGCCGCATAAAACACACACACACGCACACTGCAACATAACACACACACACAAGGAGAAAACACACACACACACACACACACACACACACACACACACACACACACACACACACACACACAACCACATACACACACACACACACACACACACACGTGGCCACATAACACACACCTACACACACACACACACACACACACACACACACACGCACCCACAGCCACACACACACACACACAGTCTGAAGGTCACTTGACTTTAGCGCAGAGCGAGTCAGGAGGAACACGGCGACATTCGGGTTCCCGCCCGGCGCCGGCCCCGCTCCACACGTCAGCCATGAAGCATTCGGCCCATTAAGACCAACGACGCCTGTGATCTAAACGGGGCCGCGGTGAAATGATGCGTCCAGCGCCGTGGCGGCCGCGCCCGCACCGGCCGCTTCCAGATGGCGGGCGTTCAGGAAAAAGCGGCGTGCCCTTCCAGGGAGGCCTCCGGGAGAGGCCCTCTCCCGCCCACGAGTCCTCCAGGACTGGGTTTTACCCCTCGTATTTAGGCGGGGGGGGGGGGGTTGGAGGGGGGTTTCGGATTCGCGTCTAGCCTGCGTGCCGTTCATGTTTTTATTTCTCGACGATAAACGACGCTGGCGAGTGAAAGGGTCAATGAGAATGTGATTATGGCGCGGGGGCCCCCGGGGGGGCCGTGATAAAAGCCGAGGTACGGACACGCCGGTCCGGGGCTCTAAATGAAATAATGACCCGAGTGTTTTTGGAGAGGAATGGATCGTTTGTAGGGCTGTGGGCTAAGTGCATTACGTCCCCTCCAGTGACCTTAATCACAGCAACCAATCAATTACTAGCAGCAGCGTGGTTTGAACGGGGGCCAGAGCGCGACACGGCCATCAGTCCTTCTCTAGGAACTACCGGGAGCAGAATTACTCCGGGGTGTGTGAATCTTTCGGTATCTCGCGATTCGATTTCAAATTCGGTTCTCGATTCAGAGCCGTTCCTGATTCAACATCGGTTCTCTCTTCAGTACGTAGGGGGTTGATTTAAGGATCTACTCCAGCCCACTGGGTGCTGAGAAAGGCGATGTGGCAAATGATGGCGTGAAAGCAGAGTGAAGCGTGTATACGATTATGTCGTTTCTATGTTTGAAAAAGTGAAAGCAATACACAAAGGTGAACCTAAGACGAAAGGGAAAAACCTCTCCCCAAAATTTTCAGAACTTGTGAATCGTTTCAGAATATGCGATTCTTACATGAATCAGTTCCCTCCAAGCCTTTATATATATATTGATATATATATATTAAATACCTCTGTCTGGACCATGTTGACTCTGCGTGAGCGTAGCTCCCTCACACAGTTGTAGATGTCCACCACGCCCTCTCTCTCAGCCATGTCCAGCATGATGTCAATCACTATGAAGCAGCCGGTCCGGCCCGCCCCCGCACTGTAGGGGACCAATCGTAATCGAGGAGACAACATGAGCTGTGATTCAAGTGTTTCACCACACAATGTTGAAAAAATGGTTGCGATACACACACTGTGCCATGAGCTTATATATCATAAGTTCATGTGTCCTCTGCTTGTTGCCTAGTAACCTGAATTTTGGGGGTACAGCCTCCTAGCTTTGGGATTCCATCTTCGACTTTTTGAAACTGGCCCCGAAGTGGTTGCGCCAACAAACTAATTTTACTGTGTTTTGGATCCTGCATTTAGTTTTTATAGCATCAAATCAAGTAATTCGCCATTCTTTCAAAGAAAAACAGTAAAAAGTTAAATACAGTAAAACACTCACAAAACAATTACGCCTGTTTTTAAAAGTTTAGTTACCCTTCAACCTTACACGTTTAGTTTAGTTTATTTGTTTATAGTTTTGTGGAGAGTCCCCTTTAATTAACTGCAAAGTAAAAGGAGCAGCTTTAGCCTATTTGGCTAATTTCCAACTGTACTGTAAATATAAATGATTTTCTCCAAATGATCACTAATTATTTGCGGCCCAATATGCTTAACTCCCCAGACCATATGTCCTCCTCTGAAGTGCAAGGCACAGAAACCACCCTAGTACATTCATTAAAATCCTCCAGACCCCCTGTGTACAGGTCGAGTGTGGGTAGGCATGCGGTAATGGCTCCGGGCTCCCAGTACAGACCTGCAGTGGACCACCATTGGCCCGGCGTTGGTCATGGTCTTGGACTTGACCCTGCGGATGAAGCCCAGCAGCCCTGTGGCGTGGTAGGGCACGCCGTGGTCCGGCCAGCCCGTGAAGTGGAACTGTCGTATCTCCCTGATCTCGTGGGCGCCTCTCTGTGGTGGCCAGAGGAGGAGAGGGTCAACGCTCTCTTTGTATGAATAGACACACGCACGTACGCACGCACGCACACGTGCACGCACGCACGCACGCACACACACACACACACAC
>NC_079419.1:9408287-9423287 GCF_026213295.1 Gadus chalcogrammus | reverse complement strand
AAAGATCCATCTATATCCTTTTTATAGCACACACACACACACACACACACACACACACACACACACACACACACACACACACACACACACACACACACACACACACACACACACACACACACACACACACACACACACACACGCAGATACATAATGCAGTTGTTCCAGTTTTGTCTTTTGATAGATGAGGCCGTCTGTGAAGGTGTGACCTGGGAAGTGTAGTTAGAGGGAATGCCCGTGTTCCAGTAACTCACCCTGCCCACCTCCACCAGGTTGGTCACCATGACGATGGCGGCTGTGTTCTCCTGCCAAACCATCCTCCAGAAGTCAAAGACTGTCTCCTGCATAGGGCCTGGGCGAGAGCGAGACAGAGAGAGAAACACAGAGAGACAGAGAGACGAGAAGAGAGAGAGACAGAGACAGACAGAGAGAGACAGAGCGAGAGAGAGAGAGAGACAGACAGAGAGAGAAACACAGAGAGAGAGAGAGAGAGAGAGAGAGAGAGAGAGAGAGAGAGAGAGAGAGAGAGAGAGAGAGAGAGAGAGAGAGAGAGAGGTAAAGAGAGCGAGAGAGAGACAGAGCGAGAGAGAGAGAGAGAGAGGTAAATAGAGCGAGAGAGAGAAAGGGAGGATGTGTTTTTTAGTTCTCCCATCTCGTTCTTAGCAGTTCTACCGGCACTGCCAACTCATATTAAACAATAATAAAAAATAGACCAATTAAAAGACACAGGGACACATTGCATGTGCTTGGCAGAACGTATGATTGGAAGCGCACTCATTTGTTTGTGTGTGTGTGTGAATGCGTGCACGTGTGTGTCTGTGCTGCAAAAGGATGTTGCTTTTGGTAATTACCAGATACCCTGTAATTTACTTAGTTTTCCAAACGCGGCGTTGCTGAAAAGGTCCAGCGCATGTCACAATAAATACGCGCCAGCCCCTTCAGTCCTTTCCGTATTTAAAACTCCACTGAGCAATAATTGTTAATTGATAGAATTTCAATTATTTTTCTGGTTAATTCAAATGATTAATGTACATTTTAATGAACCGCCAAATGGAAAACGAAAAAAAAAAGACTGACAGATTAATTAGTGAATGCAAATCCCAGTGCATCTTCCTCCATGAACCCAAATTACCTGAAGACATGTTGCGAACGCACACGCACATATTTTGCAACATGCGTGCGTGCACACACACACACACACACACACACACACACACACACACACACACACACACACACACACACACACACACACACACACACACACACACACACACAGTCAGTGACATCATGAAACATCATAACTCCACTTATCTTTTCTATTTTTGAATAGTTTGCTGCAGCGGTAAACGCGCATTAATACATTATGTGATAAATAACAGGGTTGTGTATCGATGGGCGGGTTGTCTGTCAGAGCAGAGCTTGTTAGGCCAGCCTGAGGGAACATGTGACCTGTGGGAGAATAAAAGCGATTGCCTTCAAATGACAAGCGTGTCACATATGAAGCCTCCAGACCTATGATTTTTAATTACTGACACAAAAAAAGATCGATAGATGACAACTTCTATATGTTGAGCCCATGGCGGCCATTACACTGTATCCGAAGCGGCAATCTTCGCCCCCCCCACCCCCTCTTCAAACTGAATTGAAACAGAGTTGTAAATGAAATTTCGGCCTCTTCGCCTCCCAACCTCTCCTCTCTTCCTCTAGCTCAGCAAGTGATGGGTCTCAATTTCAACAGGATCCAGGAAACGCAATATTCAATCTCCACAGACTCCCCAGGCCTCTTCAACAGCTCCCCGGAATGATTGAGCCACCCACTCCTCCTCTACTTCCCACGCACCCTGCACCCCCCCCCCCCCCCCCATGCCATGTCCATCCTCCAACCCCCCCCCCCCCCCCCCAACCATTGGGGGAGGGGGGGGGGGTGGTTGGAGGATGGACATGGCCCGAGAAGCTGTGATGGAGAAGATGGCTGGCCAGGACAGCTGGTGAGTAGGACTTCAGTAACACAATACAACTTGGCAATCCATGTTCAAAAGAAAAAGAATTGGATACGCAGCGGGTGCCAAGCCTGAGACGGGAGAGTTGTGATCCAATATGCGTGTAGGATGGAAAACAATAGGTGAAGGAGGAGATGTTTTTGTAAATTGGAGCATGTGTGTTGCCGGGAAAACAGGGAAGTTATGTATCTGGGTGCGATCAAAACAAGATGGTCCCAGGAAGAAATAGCTTTACACATCGCCATTAATTCAATTATGATTAGTTCACACGTAACGCAGTGCATCGTACCACAACGTAATGTAATAGAACGAAACACTATCACAACGTAGCAGTACATAACAAGACATAACGACAGATATTGTAACAAAACAAAACACAAAAGTATTAAGTAACGTAGCGCAACATAACGCACCGAAACGTTACATACCACATTGTAAAATCAACATACAGTACAATACTGTTAGGTATGTTGCGTTACGTTGTGATAGCGTGACATAACAACGCAACACAACGTTATACGACGCAACTTCTCACAACATAACAAAACATAGCATACCACAAGTTGTGGCACTAAAGGCCTCCCCAAGGGGCCTTCCACCGGCCCCAGGGGGCCCGCCCGTTTAACTATGCAGTGATTGGAGGCTGGTGGTTAAGCGATTCAACCTCATTGTGCACTGCGTCGCCCGCATGGAGCTCAGTGGATGGAGTGGAGGCCCTCGAGGAGAGCCGAGCAGCACTCAAAGCCCCGGCATCCAGCTGTCAGAAGCTAATAGCAACGCCGCCGCCGCCGCTGCTACAGACGTTTTGGGTCGGGACTCGGCCTGTTCCTCCTCACAAGCGAGGACTGTGACAGCTGTGAGATATTCCCCAGCCGGCGACATCCACCAAAACGCCTCGGAAGCCGTACGCATGCACGCACACCAACCGAACGCACAGCGAGATTCACACAGGCACACACAGGCTCACAGGCGAGCGCACACACACAAATAGACAAACAAACACAGAGACACGAACACCAAACAAACACACAAACAAACACACAGACTCAAAGTAACAGACACTAACATAAACAGACACCCTATGGGTGGTTTTTCCACTGTATTACTACCAGTGTTTTTTGAATTAATTACATTTTTGATACATTGCTACTGCCACTGCTGCTGACATAAGCAAATAGGAACATGTTGTAAAGGATATCTAATGATTATGAAATGATTCCAAATGCTACCGTGTCAGATTCCCATCAAAATCTGATAGAGCAATTTGGGGCCGCTCAGGCCAGAAAAACAATAATATATTGCCAGTGGTGAATTAATCAAAACGCCAGACAGCTGTTTTCTGAATCACTGCAACATCTCCCATTCTTTCTCCTCTAAATAATTGCACGTGCCCACCAGAATGTCAGAGTAGTTCTTCTGTGACAAGAGTAAATAGACCTCATGGGAAAATATCTTTGTTGAGCAAAATACTAATCCAAAAATCCTCACACACATGTATACACGCACACACACACAGCTGCACACGCACACATGAATGCATGCACACAAGCACGCACACACCCTTCAGCAGAGACCTGACGCTCCTCTCCTCATTAATATTACATGCAGCAGACTTCGGCAAATAGAGACTGATCATTGACACTCTCTCTCTCTCTCTCTCTCTCTCTCTCTCTCTCTCTCTCTCTCTCTCTCTCTCTCTCTCTCCCTCTCTCTCCCTCTCTCTCCCTCTCTCTACCTCCCGGTGGGTTTGAAGGCCTTACCTGGAAATTATAAAAAGTAGCGTGCTGATGGTGACATTTGGCAATTGGATGTGATGAAGGTGTGTGTGTCAGGGTTCGTGCTTATTGTGTGTGCGTGCGTGCTAGTGTGTGCGTGCGTGCTGGTGTGTGTGTGGTAGACAGGCACCGGCGAGGCTAGGAGGAGGATATGAAGAGGGTCTTGATGAAATTGAGTCACCTCCGTGTGTCATATGAATATTTTGCAACCCGGGGGGGCTGGATGAGATATCCGCAGGTTTTCCCTACTGGGGTCCCGTGGTGTTGTGGGGGGGGGGGGCTGTGGCCGGGGAACCTGTTCTAGGAGGAGGAGGGGGGAGGGAGGAGGAGGAAGAGGAGGGGAGGAGGGGGAAGTGGAGGGGGGTAGAGGGAGGAGGAGGAGGAAGACGAGGAGGGGAGGAGGAGGGGGGTAGAGGGGGCGGTGGTGGAGGTGGAGGGGGGTAGAGGGGGGGGGAGGAGGAGGAGGAAGAGGAGGAGGAGAGGATGAGGAGGGGGGAGGAGGTGGAGGGGGGTAGAGGGGGCGGTGGTGGAGGTGGAGGGGGGTAGAGGGGGGGGGAGGAGGAGGAGGAAGAGGAGGAGGAGAGGAGGAGGAGGGGGGAGGTGGAGGGGGGTAGAGGGGGAGGTGGAGGTGGAGGGGGGTAGAGGGGGGGAGGAGGAGGAAGAGGAGGGGGGAGGCAGGAGGAGTGGGGAGATGGGGAGGAGGAAGAGGAGGGGGGAGAGGGGAGGAGGAGGTAGAGGATGGGGGATATGGGGAGAAGGAGTAGGAGGGGGGGATGAGGATTAGGAAGAGGGGGGAGGAAGGGGAACGGGGGAGGAGGGGGCGTCATTCTCACCCTCTCTCTCTCTCCCTCTCTCCCTCTCTCTCTCTCTCTCTCCCTCTCTCCCTCTCTCTCTCTCCCTCTCTCCCTCTCGGCTCACCAGGTGAGCGCCGCCGGGATCGGGGCGAACGATACAGAGACGTATAATGAGTCTGGTGACGGTGCGCGCCGGGGTCCCCGGGTGGAGACGGGGGTGACCCAGATAACGAGGAGCCGCCACACGCCCGGTCCCCGTCTCTCCACCCAAAAAGAACACCCTGACAGCTGTCCTACCCCCGCCTCGCCGCGGAGGGGGTTCCTCCACCACCAGCCCGCCGCCACACCACCACACCACCACACCTCAGCAGCCTCTGATCAGCACCGCTGGAGCCCGGGCGGCTGGGGCGAGCAGCCCTCTCTCTCTCTCTCTCTCTCTCTCTCTCTCTCTCTGTCTCCGACTCCCCGACTACACCTGGAGTGTTTTTATTTATTTTTTGTTGCTTCGCCTTTTTCTGACAGAGGAGGATTTCTTTTTAGCTTAGCGAGCATTATCGCGGGGGCACCGCCATTTAAGCTAAATCAAATAAATAAATAAATATAAAGCAGTGTGAGCTGAGTCTGTGAGTCCCAGCGGGCGATAGCGAGCGCGTCAGTCTTGCCAGAAACTTCCCCGACGTGTTTTTTCTTTTCTTTTTCCTGTGCGTTCCAGAAGGAGCCCGTGCTGCCTGTGCCCGGGTGCACCTCTTCTACTGCAGGTTCTGCCGCTGTGCAGCGCCGGTGTGATTGAGAGAGACAGGTTGTGTGTGTCTGTCTTCCTCTCTCTCTCATCTCCTACTTCAGTGTCAGCAGCACACACCCGAGCCTGTCTCCCTTCTTCCTGTCTCCCCCCCCCCACCCCCCCACCCCCCAAACATCCCCAGCCTGCCGAGGATGATGATGAATTATAGAAAAAAACAGAAAAAAAAAAAGGCAAGCTCTCAGGGAGAGTACAGATGTTTCATGCATCCTCTCCTTCTCCACACTCTAAGACTCACACACACATGCACACACACACACACACACACACACACACACACACACACACACACACACACACACACACACACACACACACACACACACACACACACACACACACACACACACACACACACACACACACACACACACACACAGTCTTCCTGGGAGGACCCCCAACCCCCCCCCCCGCCCCCGCCTTTCAGTCAAGTCGACAGAATAATCTCAACCTATTATGCAAGCAAAGTGTAGAAAAACACAGCGAAGCCCACCAATCCACAGGCACACACACAGGCCCTGATTAACATTAAGGCAAGAAGGGACTTCCAACGCGTTTCATCTCAGGCAGAGAGGGCTTTAGTGGTTGACAATATTTCTTTGACCGTCCATCTACATACGCATATTTAAAAGCAAAAGAAAAACTAAGTACGTCAATACTTCTAATGACAAGAGTGCGCCCAGCCTGTACGTATGCAAATTAATCCGGCTAAAAACCCGCACTCTGTAGAGACGAGTGGCGCCGCAGAAGCTGTCTATTCCCCGCCGTGTGGCACGCCAAACGGTTAAAAAAACCTCCGTTTTCGGTCTCTGAACTGTTTGACTCGACAACCGTCAAACGAGCTGCCTGTTCCAACCGGGGGTCTCTCCCGGATGTGTGAGTGTCCCACCAGCAGGTGCTGTGGGCAGACAGCGAGACACGCGGGCAGACAGGTAGTCAGGGAGACGGGTGGCGAGGCAGCGAGACGGTGCGTGAGACGCCGCCGGGCTCGGCGGGGGGGCGATCCATTACCAGAGGAAGAGCAAACAGAGGGGTGTTTTAATTGAGACGCCCAGCAAGAGGAGCTACGCTCTAATAAACAGGTAATTATGCAACTCCCCGGTCCGCCAAAGCAGATTGTGAATCCATTAAGGCCCCTTCTCTCAAATCGCCCCAAACCCCCCCCAGCTGTTTTTTTATCTTTCCACTTCTTTATTTATTTTACCTGCCGGAGCGGTGCGCCGAATCCCCTGACGTGCGCTGGGTTGTTGTGTGGGAGTGATCGCTCTCGACGCTCAAAAAAAACGAAGAAAAAAAACAGAAGCCTTAACAAATAACGACCAATCGGCTTTAACCTCTCAGGGTCGCGGTACAGGCTCCTCCCCCCGGCAGGTGACTGGCGTTGGGTTTAACCTTTGTTGCAGCATGTGCCCATCAAGCGCTGCCTAAACCCTTTTATTTATTCAGTGTTCCCCCACAGACTGATTTATCTATCCCAGACCACTGATGGAGAGAGGAGAGGAGAGGAGAGGAGGGAGAGAGAAAGAGCGAGAAGAGACAGGAAGAGAGAGAGAGATGCTCTGCTTGCTCAGAAGAGGTGTGTGTGCGCGTGTGTGTGTGTGTGTGTGTGTGTGTGTGTGTGTGTGTGTGTGTGTGTGTGTGTGTGTGTGTGTGTGTGTGTGCGTGTGTGTGTGTGTGTGCATGTGTGCATCCACGTCGAGCGAGAGCAGATTCCCTTAACACACTTGACTAAGCATCAAAGAGTAAAGAGTGTTTGCGCACACCTGTGTGTGCATTGACACACACACACGGACACACACAAACACACACACTCACACACATTTGCAAACAAACATGGCTTAAAAATCACACCGCCCAGGCATTCCAAACAACCATGCGTGCCTGGAAACTCCAAACTGTTTTTTTTCATCCTTACCTTGTGTAGCGATGTAGTGATTTGGCCTGTGGTAGCCCTGCAGGAAAAAAAGGAAAAGAAAGCCAAGAGAGAAAAAGTTAGAAAGTAGAGTTGGAATGTATGAAGAGCTTAACTCTAATCTAACTCATTAAAGGAAGCGTCTTGGTGTTCGTCTGAGAGGCTACGCAGAGAGTCTAACATTGGTTATGCTTCGTGACAACAGGGACTGACCCATTAAGGCAAATGAGACCCTCTCCCTTCGCCTGTTGTTATAGACAACACACCTGCCTACACATCTCTGCCTACACATAAACAAAAACCACATCTGTGACGTGCATCTGTGCACACACACACACACACACACACACACACACACACACACACACACACACACACACACACACACACACACACACACACACACACACACACACACACACACACACACACACACACACACACACATACACGTTTACCCTACCCACAGGGGACTATCGGTTTCCATCGACCAAGTGTGGACCTCTATTTCTGGTCATTTATAAAATACAAAAACATAATACAGCGTTTAGTTTTAAGTTATTTTGTCATAATATAACTTCAAATGTGATTTCTTTTAAAGAAGTTGCCAAGAGGGGACTTGAATACTTAAGCGATATTTACATATCAAAGAGGGGACTCCATTCACTGCAGGGAGCTGTCTGTGCCTATTGTTTCACTCAATGAGTGTTTGCCAACTGCAACTGTTGCTTCTGTCAATGTGTTTACATGGGAAAATATAAAAGATGGTCCCCACTTGGATTGTACAACATGACAGAAGTCCCCTGTTAAATGGTATGGGGCGACCCTCACACTCCTGCATGGATCTATTCATGAAGTGTGGAAAAGAACAAATGTAATTGTGAGAAGGTGAAATCCTCCCCCTTCTCACTGTCTCCCATTAGAGAAATTATTATTATTATTATTATTATTATTATTATTATTATTATTATTATTATTATTATTATATTGTGTGTGTATATATTATATTGGGCTGGTGTAAGACTGGTCTTCCGTCCCGGTAGGGGGCAGTATGCTAAGGGAGCTTAGGGTCAGAGTATCAGGGAATAGCCCAGGGGGGTGTTGATAGAAACAGCTGTTTTGTAAATATCTTTAGGTTGTGCACAGGGTGTGGGTATATATGTATTTGGTGATTGTTTATTTAGTTTCATGTTTATTAGTATTCACACAATGTACTTTATGTTCAGTTATGTTGGATTGGTAGCTTTAGGTAAATAATGTTCCCCCAACTAATGGTCTGGCCCATACGGCCGTGATTGGTCCAATTGCCATTTCCCTATTTAAGGGCTTTCTCATTTGATGTTTGGGGCTGAAGGTGGTGCTGGCTCGACGTGAGGCCAGTACGAGAGACGTATGGTTAGGCTAGGCTAGGCTAGGCTAGGCTAGGCTAGGCTAGGCTAGGCTAGGCTATGCTATGCTATGCTATGTTTTCTTTTCTCAGACCACCACAGTGAGTAAAAGTTATTTTCCTTTATTAAATGTTGATGTTTTCTCAGACACAAGCCATCAGTATCCCTGCTCTTTGCACCTTGACATGCATGTCACTGCTGTTTGTTAACCTAGCTTTGCTGATTTGTATCTTGTGATGTGTGTGTGTTTTTCTTAACAGGTGTTAGATGACTGACAAGATCTATGGGGGGGCCCCCTTTGGGCCCCCCCATACTAACTTAGTCTTCAAAGGAATCTAGTGCCATGGGACTCCAGTGTCTTCAAAACATCCTCGGAATACATGTGTATGAATGGTCCACCGAAGGGTTGATCTGGAAGCCACCGCGGTCCACGCAGTAATCTGCTGCGTGGGCCGTAGTGGCTTCCAGAGCCATCTTTCGGTCTAGGTCAGGTACAGTAACGGTTGCCCTTCAATGTAGCAGGCTACGGGTTTCTGAAGAAGCCTGCTTTACGTAGCATTGGAGTACAAATATTGTGCAAAATGCTCATGTAATTGCACTAGCACTGGTAACCTGTAGATTAGCTTAGTTTAACGTCATTCGGTGCTGTCTGTCAAATGTGTGGCTTACTTTAAGTCCACAAGGCCCTCTGGTTAACCACGTTGGAACACCCCTGGACAAGGTGATTAGTCACAGTGGGTGTGTGCTAAAGTTTTGTTCCATTTTTCACTAGTTGGTTAAGGTTTGGTAGAATTGTTTGGATGCTAGCGACGTGATGGCGTATGTACAAGAGCCTACCGTGGCCAGGCCACAGTTGTGACGGCCACGGCCAGATGGCCTAGTGTGAGTGCAACCTTGATTGCATTTGTATACTGTTTACCATTGGATGTTTATGCAATTTGGCTTAATTCATCCACTGTAAAGCTGCATTTGACTATTCCAGGGTCGTTTTGTACAGGCTTTCAATTGACCTTGTTGACTAGGTTGTGCGAAGTTTTTTTTTTTTTTTTTACCCTTGCTTACAATCCAACGGTTGCGACCACTTATGCAACTGGGCTGTGAACCTTGCAATTCTAGTTGCATATTTGTACACGCAAGCTTGTCCATTTCTATCGCCATCACTAACACTAGCTTCAGCATTTCCTTGTAGGCCATTAGCTAACTTGTGTATTGGAGCGATGATTTGGGTATTTTAAGATGCTTGAAAACCTAAAATAAAGCAAAATGCGTGTCTGGTGTGCAAGAGCCAATTTGTTGGCTTGCAGTAGTCGAGGAGTTGCCGTAGGTCGTAAGCCATCTGGAGGTTGTGGCAATGGAGGCTTGTGGTAGATCTGCCATCCAAGAAAGGTTAATTCTTCTGAAGCATGATTAATAGTTTAGTAAAATCTATTCATATAGAACTATAAAATCCAAGACTGCAGCCAGTAACTTGGATCGCAATATGTGGCAAGTATTGGTCTTCATTTGTAACAACAGAATAATTAACATGACTAACTGGGTTTCTTCCATTTTCTAACTAGGGGGACTTGACTGGTGAGTCTACTGGATTAATCAGTGGCGGGTACTTTGCCCAACAGATTTGATGGCATGACTACAGGGTGACAAAGACAATTATTCCCTCTGCCTATCAAAAGAGACTTCTAAAACATATCTGCTAGAACAGTTCCTATACTTTTTGTATAATTTGGTCATGCTGCAAATTTACTTTTTGTAGTTGCTCCATATTTAGTTCTTTGACAGCCTCGCCTGCTAGAAAAGTCCATTCAAATCGGCTAAATATTATGAACTAAATTAATAGCCATGAAATGTTGTCACTCATACTAATGGCAAATACCCCCCTTTCAGTTGGTGGTTCAACACTGATGTCTCTCTAGGCTTGAGGGAGAGCTCACAAGTAAATTACACAAATGTCCTGGAGCAATTGGGAATACACTTTTATTTAGTCTACCTGACCAGGGACATCTTTGAACGATAGGTCACCTAACCCAAACTTTTCACTCTTAGGTTGTCCTTTTCTCTTGTTTTAACCCGAAAGGGCTGAAAATATCAACATTTCAGGTATTCTCTTTGGATAATGTGCAAAACTTGTGGCTTCACTATTAAAAAAAATTAACGAATGTATTTTTCTTAATGTGGTTAAACTATTTAAAGATTTGTATGCAAATATTTCTGCTCAATTTGTGGTCAATGAAACTAAAATTTTTAATTTGATTAAAACCACAACTATGGGTTAAAGGTATTTGCTTTGGGCATCTTTTGAAATTTTTAGAATCTAGCTCCATTGCCGTTAGAAATGGTGTCTCCCAGTACTGCAAAGTGCTTCCACAAGTTTAAAAAAGAATGGGCAGAAAAGGAACTGCCAACTAAATCCATTTAACATGGGTAGAAAGTTTCGATGGAAGCTCTTGGCTGCTGGTTCCCAACACAGCTCCACTGTTAGCCTGTGACCTTGCGTTTAACTTTTTTGAACTTTTTGGTGACTTTCACAAAAGAGAAATGAACTGGTTAATACAATAAACAAGACATTTGAAACTTCAGCTACATTTTTATCCATTTTGTACTGCCTTTGATTTCAACCCGTGACATGTTTGTCAGGTGATAACTATGTACCTGTGACCGCATATCATGGTACCATTTTGAACTGTTTGTGGATATTGCATTAAATCCATATGCTTGAAACTTTTCAATAATGCATATCAACGAAACAATGGAATGAAATAAATGGTTCAAGCAATTTGTGGGACTTGGCTGCTTTTACATTACTCATTTTGGGGGTTATTTCAGTCTCTCCAACATGCAGGTCATGCGAAGAATCATAATGTGAATGGGAATATTCTATAAATGTCTTGATATCATCTTTCGTCTCAACACTTCTGCTGCAGCCGCCTAAAGTCTCACTCCGAGAACCTTAAAATATGAATCAATCCATTAGAAGTATGAAAATATCTTCCCGGTCGTGCAATAGGGCAAACAAGGTGTCATTTGACATCTGTTTCGAGACGATTGCAACAGTGCCACACATGATCATATTTGAATATGTTTCAGGGTAGTAATTAGCTGTCGATTTTGGAGGCCTTTATCAATAATGACCAGCTATAGATTTGCTTCCCGATGGAGATTTCTGACAAATTACATGTTATTTAGCATCTACACGTTAAGCTGAGTCCAATGAGATCAAGCTCGCCCTCTTGCTACACCGAGATCATGTCCTAGACCATAGGTGTACCATGTAAAATACATGTTACAATTTGCTAGAGTGTCATGCTTGGTGTCTTTGGACTCAGCTCAACTAGTACATGTTGAGCTGGGGATCGAACAATTTCAAAGGTCTAGACCCTATATTGTATTTTAATTGTATTTGTTTATCATTTTTATTGATACAAATGAATAGATAGGTTTTTGTTAGACTATTCTGTTCCTATAAACACACTTACAAATCAAGTTTGACAAATTATTATTACATTAGTTGAGATTACTATCTTTCCCTTACATTATATATTATATATATATATATATATATAGTTATTTCCTCTTTTCATAAAAGCAGGAGTGTGAATGTCGCTCCATGCTATCTAAGAAGGGACTTGTGTCATTTTGTCATAGCCAACAGTGGACCCCGTTCATTAGAAAAAGTTATGTTATGCAAATCAACAGATAAAATGCATTCCTTTAACCGTAGACTAAGCACACAAGTTTGTAGTTGTAAAAAATAAAAACCTTATTAAGTTTAGATATTTGTGTTCATGACAACATTGTTGGGGCAACTTTAATTGCAAAATAACACTATGTATATACATATATATATCATATTTTATTTAGATTGTTATTACCTCTTAAGAACTATCCATTTGCTTATTTATTTTTTTACTCATCCATGATGGAGTGTGAACGTCACTCTATGCTATCTAAGAGAGAACTTCTGTCATTATGTATCAGCCAACAGTGGACCCCTGTCATTCCATACAGTACAAGTGTGGACCATTTTCTGTGATGCAAATCAACAATTCAAATGCATTTCTTTAGATCGGGGACTGGAGTACATTGTAAAATGGTAAATTAAGGCTAATTTGGGGATTGAACCATTTCAAAGGTCTAGACCCTTATATTGTATTTGTTTATCATTTTTATTGATACAAATGAATAGATAGGTTTTTTGTTAGAGAATTCTATTCCTAAAAACACACTAACAATTCAAGTTTGACAAATTATTATTACATTAGTTGAGATTGCTATCTTTCCCTTACAGTATATATAGTTATTACCTCTTTTCATAAAAGAAGGAGTGTGAATGTCGCTCCATGCTATCTAAGAAGGGACTTGTGTCATTTTGTAATAGCCAACAGTGTCATCCAAATTAAATGTATTATTATTATTATTATTAGTGGACCCCTGTCACTACATACAAAAAAAGTGTGGAACTTTTAAAGCTCAGCCTTTTTTGTGTGCATGTTTCAAGAGACTTTACTAAGTAGTCTGTTTAACAGCCCCCTACAGTCTGACAGACGTGTGAACGACTGCAGGTAATAGAGGAGTGTTTGAAGCGACGTGTGTGGATTGGTCGTCAAGCTCTGGCCAGCAGAGGCGCTATAGAGTATGGACTAAACACTCACACACTTTCAGGTCCCCTCTTGGCAAAAGTTGTGAAAATGCGTCAAAATATTTTAGGCATGTTTTTAGGTTGATTTAAGGCATGACCAAAAGGGGACCTGAAAAATGTCCCCTCTTGGCTCGGAGGTCCCCTGTTGGTGAAGGTGTTACGACGCCGAAGTCCACTGTTGGATAGTTAGGCGAGTACACACACACACACACACACACACACACACACACCAACTTTTTATTTGCACAGAAAGTGTTATTTTCAATACTTTCTCTTGAATGTAGTTAAAGCTAAACAATATGTCAACAATTATATTTATGCATGCATTGCACACTCCCTTCGCAGAAAAAACAACAATTATATTGAGTTCGAACATATCGATTACAAAACCACCCCTTTCTATAAGGATATATTATTCATCGGGCTAATCAAGAAGCACCTCTCGTTTCGATGAAAGACCAACGCAAGCAGACACAAGTTCAGTCCTGTACTGCCCAGAGAACACACAAGCAACATGAAGGGCCACCCATCAGCCCACGGCACCCGCTAAACCTCTCCAAGCAAACCTCCAAGTGTTAATGCTCCCTCCATCCCAACCCCCAGAGATAAACAACCAGCGCCGATGATGCCCCCCCCGCCACCACCACATCCCTCCATTCCACTCCACCTAGTCTTGTGGATTACTTTAATCCCCTTAAGTTTTTATTTTGTCCAATTTCGTGTCCTCTCTCTGGGGAGACGAGCCTGAAAACAAAGCGTTAGGAATTTAATGGGCTCCTCCACTGGCTCTCCCCCTCCCTCTCTCTCTCCCTCCCTCCCTCCCTCCCTCCCTCCCTCCCTCCCTCCCTCTCTCCCCTCTCTCTCTCTCTCTCTCTCTCTCTCTCTCTCCTCTCTCTCTCTCTCTCCCTCCCTCTCTCTCTCTCTCCCTCTCTCTCCCTCGCTCTCTCTCCCTCTTTCCCTCCCTCTCTCCCTCCCTCTCTCTCCCTCTCCCTCTCTCCCTCTCTGTGTCTCTCTCTCTCTCGGCCCCCCACCCCCTTCTTGATTGTCTTCCACTTCCTTTGAATAACACCGACCGGCATTATCTCTCCAATATTCAATTTAGCTTGGACTGCGATTAACGCTTCCCTCCGCTGAAGGAGGAACTACACAATGGAAGCCCCCCCACCCCCCCTCCCAGTCCCCTCCCTCCCTCCCGCCACTAACCCCCCCCCCCCCCCCCCACACACACACACATCCGCCAGTCCCTTCTTCAGCTATTCTACTGTCCTCCATTTTTAATGACTTCTTTATCTCCGGACTGAGGCGGGGAAGATTTGTTTGTGCTTTCATGTATGTTTCCGTCAAAGGCAAAGTGGAGGCCCAATACACGGGTGGATTAGAGAGAGTGAGGGAGACAAAGAGCGGGAGAAAATAGAGTCGAGACACGGAGCGCTGACAGCGACAGTCAGCGGGACCGGTGCTTAGCGTATGCGGGCAAGCGGCTTACCTTCCCTTCTCTTTTTTCCCCCCCCATACACTCCCATTAGGGGAAGTGAATTGTTTGGTATAAAATTTGACAGAGAATCAATGCTGTTGTTTCTTTTTTCCGGTACTTGATCAGGGGACGTGTGCGACGTGTACTAGCGTAGGAACATTAGCGCGGGGAACCGGACGCTAGACTCTAAACCACGCGGACCGCACTACCTCGAGGCTA
>NC_079419.1:9308300-9408187 GCF_026213295.1 Gadus chalcogrammus | reverse complement strand
CACGAGAGGAGAGAGAGAGAGAGAGAGACAGAGAGAGTAGAGCCATGAGAGACAGAGAGAGAGAGAGAGAGAGAGAGAGAGAGACAGAGAGAGACAGAGAGACAGAGAGAGAGAGAGAGAGAGAGACATTGAAAGAGCAAGGGAGAGAGAGCAGAGTAAGAGACAGTAAAACCAACCAATAGGGGTGGATTTAGAGAAAGAAATAATAACGAGCTTAACGGTAAGACAACTTAAAGGCGACTGAGTGAGATAAAAGGACAGAGAGGGAGACCCGTCTCGCTGCGACAGCATATGGAACGGCCTCGTACGACGAATGGAACAAAAAAAATATAATACTTCTCACTGCCTTCTCGCCTGCCGTATATGCAGAAAAAGATAACCGACGAGGCATTTTTTCTTCTTTAAACCCTATCTCGGGAACATCTGGTTTCATGAGCCCTGAAGCGCTGTCAAACTTGCTCAACCTATAAATTGGCGAAACTTGAGGAGGCTTGAAATGTAGTCCCTAGTCAGCACTAATGGGCACTGAGGGCACACTTTACACGGCAGCTCCGCTGGCGCCACCGGCCCACACTCTATAGCCTAACCCCGTCCCCACGCTGCACACCAAGCAGGTGACCTCCCAGGTACACACTCCTGTAGCCCATTTCTCATAAAGCGAAGGGGCGCAGGCGGCGATAAAGGAGAGATAAAAAGTACAGAGGGAAAAGGTCAAAAGTCTTCTTTTCCATTGGCTGGAGATAAAACCGTGTTTGAGCAGCTTATAGTTATCCAGCATGTCAGGGCCTGGCCGATAAATCACACAGAGATACACACACTGACACACACACACAAACACACAGACACACACACACACACACACTGACACACGCAGAGCGGACCACCCGGAGTGGGCCCCCGGCGCCGTCTTACACGCACATGCGATGATGTTCCCGTATCGGTTCTTCATGCGGTTCTCGTCCTTTTTGGCAGAGTCCCAGGGCGCCGACTGTCCTTCGAAGAAACTCTGGGAGAGAGAGACGAGGAGAGAGGAAGGGGAGGAGGAGCACAGAGAACACAGTGGGTCGGAGAACGCCGAGAGCGGCCTGAGCGGGATGAGCCCGACCCCGACGGAGCACACACACTCCTTCTCTTTCGGATCGGCAAGAGGCAGCGAGACAGCGGTGGCACGCAGCCAACAGACGGCGCGTGGGGAAGGGGAAGGATAAGGCAGGAAAGGGAAACTCAACATAAGAAAGACTGAGATGTCTCCAGCTCATTATTTGACATGGGGGGGGGGGGGGGGGGGGGCGGGACTGGGAGGCGGAGGAGACGGAGAGGCGACAAGGAGATGTGTGTCAAACCGGGAGCAGCGCGAGGGCACGAACGGTCCCACGCGTCGCGTTCAACCCGTGATGCAACAATCTCCTCCTGCCCTCCCTACTCCTCCTCCTCCTCCTCCTCCCCCCCCTCCTCCTCCTCCTCCTCCTCCCTCCTCCTCCTCCCCCCCCCCCCCCCCCCCCCCCAGAGCTCCAACCAGGAGGAGGCAGTGCTAGTTCCATCTCCCCCGGCCCCTGTCTGAAATCTGAAGCACTCACTCAACACCACTCGTTGCAGACCAGGGGTGGTGGTGGTGGTGGGGGGGGTAATTCAGCCTAGCTCATCATCATCATCGGCAGATCAAAAACCGCTCGACTCAGATTACCCCCTCATGAAATATGTATCGTGCCTCGCTGGGGAGGCTTCCAGCCTGGCACCATCCAAGGCACAGTTAAGGCAAATTATGAAAATACATCTCTGGTGCCTCCCGTGACTTAGTAAGGCTGGGTCCCTTGTGGTGGTGGTGGGGGGGGGGGGAGGAGGAGTCAGCCAAGAGGGGTGGGCGATGGGAGTGAAGGTTTGGGGGTGCAGACTTAACTGGTGGACAAGCATGGACAGGAGCACGTTATAGTTTCATGGACACCCACTCTCCTCCTCCCCTCCCCTCAACTCCGCGACCCCCCAACCTCGTTCTTCTTGTAATCACCTTGTGTCTATGTGTGAGAACGCTGCGAATACGTTGCAACTCTGACTGCATGATTATCATCAATTACAGACTCGTGAGACATCCGTCAGAGACAATCACTCGGTTTTAGGAGGGTTGAGGGTGTTTTTCCCTGTGAGACGCGCGTATGTTTGTGTGTGTGTGTGTGTGTGTGTGTGTGTGTGTGTGTGTGTGTGTGTGTGTGTGTGTGTGTGTGTGTGCGTGCGTGCGCGTGTGTCTCGCATGCAGACATATTTTCGGTTGCTCCAGGGAGCTATTAGTCACTCATCAATGTTGCATTCATTCATCTCATTTGGAAGCCGTGGAGCCACACAGAGGCCTTTAAAGACCCAACTCAAGGACACACTCGGGCTGCCTAGGCCTTAGGATTAGTGATTTCGCCGAGAAACAGCTTTAATACGCTTACAAAAAAAAAGGAAGAAAATAGGCTCCCTATATTCCATCATGATTGATGTGCGTCTACCCGAGGCATATTATATGCTGGAGTCCGCCCCACACACACACACACACACACACACACACACACACACACACCACACACACACACACACACACACACACACAACACACACACACACACACACACACAACACACACACACCACACACACACACACACACACACACACACACACGGCAGGCCGTAAGTCTTGTGAAAATGTCCCGGGCAATGTCATTCTCGCTGTCACTCCGAAGGATAAGACTCATATAAGTCTCGGGGAAATCTCGTTCGCACTAAAAGGTGTTACCTGTCACTGGTTCATAATAGTTCTGTCTTAAACGGGTGGGGGGGGGGGGGGGGGGGGACTGTTCTGAGCAGCGTGGAGGAGCCCAGGGGATAACCATGAGAAGTGGTGGATATGATAGAAGCACTCCGACGACAACACCATTCTCGTCTCGCAGAACCTCCTTGTATCCAAATTAAATGAATCAATCTTTGTTTCCAGGTGACTGGCTTCAAAGTACCTACTTGTTAATTTGAAAAGACAACAGTTGGTGGCCCATAAAAACTGATGACGCAGTGGATTTATCTGAATGCGATATATCAAAACACCGCGCCTGCTGTTACTTTATGGCCCATCTTTAAATCACTCACTAAAAACCCTTATTTAGAGAGTTGTGCATTTTGTTCGAAGGCGTTTGCCAATATTAGGATTGTGCTTTTCACTGGCGTGTATTTTTTCGATGATTGGCGCGAGATAGAATCCAACTGTAGCAACGTGAGGACACCGGGCACACACACACGCACACACAACAGTAACACAATAGCAAGGTCTCAAGGCCCTCAAAGTCCCATTCGGATTGACTTGTATGAATGTTGTTGTTTCGGGTGAGCTGTGTTAAAGCAACGGCTTCAGGGTTTTCATATCAAATACAACATGTGTATCTGCCAAACTGTGCTACACGACAATATTGGACAATTCACAGCAACGACATAACACAATGGAATATACATATGATGCAGTGACGATATATATATATATAACAAATACTGTGGTCTCTCTTAAGAGTGTGAAACGTGCATTGTTTTGACATGCGTTCACTTATTTACGTCAAACATTGGCCTTCTAAAGAGCTTATAAAGCATTCAATTTGAATTTGCAAATGAAATACATTTGTTTTATTAAATGTAACTTTAGGTTTATGAGAGATGATAGTGTATGTGTTTAATTAGCAGCATTTGAGGATGAACTACACCTCATTCATAACAAGTCCAACCTGGTAATATATATACATATATTTATCATTAGAATTGTGATGGTTTTGGTCATTGTTCCAGGCTCTTATTTTGAAATTCTACCAATGCTTTCAAAGACTCTTTAGTACAGCAATGTGGAGCAATTGGCAAGTATACAAAGAGGATGTGGCATATTGCACATACTCACAAACTCAAGTACAAGATTGATATCTACATTTATATCTCATTCTTTGCCATAACAAATGGTACTGTCAAGGTGTCACTGTTAAGGCTGTGAACATTTGTGCACTGTCAGAATCTTTTGTGGCATTGCTTCTGTTGGTAAATGCCTCTTTTTAGTCTTGGGTCCCAAAAAGTGAGACATTGAAATCTGAAAGGGCTTATAGGGTACAGAAGAAGAGCCAGCGAGCACACTCCGCACACTCCATCTGTCTGTCAGATATATGCTTTTATAAATCTCTACTCCAAAGTGATCATCTACACGTCTAGAAAAGTGCACAAATATACCAAAGTCGGCTTACCTCATTGATCTGATCCAAAGTAAGGGTACAGAGTAACGAGAAGCGGGGGTCAGAAAGAGATACAGCACAGTGTTAAGTCAACAGCTTAAGAAGTCAACAGCTTAAAAAGGCACAGCCTGTGCCCATATGGTGAGCTCATTGTACAAAAGAAGGAGAGAGAATTATTAAAATGGGCATTGAGATACCCTGAGACAGAGTGAGCTCTATATATATATATATATATATATATTACACACACACACGCACACACACACACACACACACACACACACACACACACACACACACACACACACACACACACACACACACACACACACACACACACACACACACACACACACACAGGAACTGCGGACACTCACAGGGAACAAAACATAGAAATGAATCACTTTAGTCAAGTGAGAATGAGCTCGATTCGTCTCCACAAGAAGCCCGACCCGCCTTTATGGTGTCAAATTGGGGCTGGGGAGACAGCAAGGTGACAGCATGATTGAGTGTGAGTGTGTGTGCGCGAGCGAGAGGGAGAGAGTGGTCCTGCCTGCGTGTGTGTGTGTGTCTCCTTGTGGAAAGGGGGTGATGGTGCCTGGGTTTTTGTGCTTCTGCCGTGGAGCCTTTGGACTGCCTATTACACAACGGTGGTGTTCCAGTTGCGTGGGCCCAATGCAGGCCCGCAGGGCAGCCTGCCAACCAGCCACCTCAATGATGCTGGCTGCTGCAGCAACTAGCCTGGGGAGGCTACATTAGTTAGCTTCACACCTCCGTGGTGTAAGTGTGGTGAATTGAAGATGAGGGGAAGACGGGGAAAATGGGAGAGAGAGAGGCTTGGTGAGGGGAGACAAGAGTGAGAGAAATAGGGAGAGAGAGAGAGAGAGGGAGAAATTAAATAAGGAGGCAATTAGAGAAGGCCTACCAATCCTTGATAATGTAATTAATTGTGCATAATTGGATCACTGAAAATGGACGTGATCCTTTTTCCAATGTAAGAAAGGCTGATAAACGCTGATAATGATATATAATCCCCCCATAACTTGAGATGTTTGTGAACATACATTAATAAGCGGTCATAGGATGGGCAGGCTAAAGTAGATTACACCGGTTAGCCGAGTAGATTTACTTATTAGTTTCTGATCACTTGATTCAGAACTCTTTTTATGAATACGTTCCCTTGAACATCCAATCAAATCCCAAACCCACAAATCCCAAAGCCCCTATTCCAGTTTGCCCTTCTATTAGGTGTGTGTGTGTGTGTGTGTGTGTGTGTGTGTGGCTGTGACATTTGCTTAATAAAGTTCAAGATAATAACCTGAACAAAAATGACAAATGTCCTTATGTCCTAAAGCCTGTTGTTAGACTATCAGCGTCTTATTACATCATCCATTTTCATTGCTGTTTTTATTGCATTACACACTGTTATTGCGCTATGCACAGTTAAATACTATGATGGCATCAATAATGAAGACCGGCGAGATGAATAAAAGACAGAATGAAAAGTGAGGGATGAGAATGGAAAATGAAAAGGAGAAATTGAAGCTTGTTTAATGCGGCACTTGGGAATGAGGAATGGCGGGTGGTGATGGACTACGGAAAATGTCTTGGCACTTGCACTGACTGCTGAAGGACAGGCTGCTGAATGACTTGCTGTCTAATGACTGGCTGGTTGACTGCCTGATGAATAATTGCGGCTGAATGGCTTGTTGCCTAATGACTGGCTGCTGAATGACTGGCTGGTGGACTGTCTGCTGAATGACTGCTGAATGACCGGCTAGTGAATGATGGTCCACTGAATCACTTGCTTCTGAATGACTGGCTGTCGACTGCCTGCTGAATCACTTGCTGCTGAATGAATGGTTGCTAAATGACTGGTTGCTGAATGACTTCCTGCTGAAAGACTGCCTACTGAATGACTGGCTGGTCGACTAGCTGGTGAATGCGGGCTGCTGAATGACTGCCTACTGAATGACTGCCTACTGAATGACTGGCGGGTGGACTGCCTGCTGGTGACTTGCTGCTGAATGACTGGCTGGTGGACTGCCTGGTGGACTGGCTCCCACAGGGCTGGATAGCTGGCACCATGGCCGATGACATGATTGGTTGATTGGTAATTGGTGGGGTGGTTAACAAGATAATCGACTGGTTGTTTTATTGGCTGGCTGGCGATGAACTGGCCGACTAGCCTCTCGCTAAATGGCGGGTCGGCGCGGCCGGCTGACCGGCTGGATGACTGCAAAGTGTACGGCGGCTGAACGGTGGCTGGGCGGCCGTTAAGTGTCCGATGTATCATTGGTTGGTGTAGCTGTTGAACGGCTGGTTGTTGACTGGCGGCGTGGCCGGCTTGGGATTGGCCGTCGGCTGATTGGCTGTGCTGGCTGAGCGGGGGACGGTGAGGGGGAGCAGCAGAGTGCTGCTGCCCGCCTTAATGAGAGAGGCCGTGTGCGCGGTGAGCAGGAGCCGCCTGGTGCCAGGTGTCAGATTACAGTGGCTGCTGTGTGACAGTCTCCTTAGGAGAGCAGCGCTACCCCAGGCTAATCGGACCGGATGCAGACCGGGGGGGGGGGGAGGCAGCACATCGCCGCGCTGTCATCTCTCACTCTTTTTTGCACTTAACTTTTCAAGCCGTTGCTTCTCACGTTGGCCCTACCGCGTCTATGCGGTCTCTGAGGGGGGAACTGGGGCGGCATGATGTGAAACACACACACACACACACACACACACACACACACACACACACACACACACACACACACACACACACACACACACACACACACACACACACACACACACACACACACACGCGTATGTACGCAAAAGCAGATGCACAAACAAGTACAACACGGCGCCAGTGCAAATGTGCCATCACTACGAGACAACAAGAAACAGATGAACGACAAAACAAATCACACTGTAAACGCATCGAGACGGGGGACATTAACAATTCATCATAAAAGTGCATCTGGGGAGAAACAAAACAGTTCTGCTGAGCTGCAGCAAACACCAGGGGAGAGCAGGAGATAGAGAGCGAGACGGGGGGAGGAGAGGAGAGCAGGGGAGACGGGGGGAGAGAGGTGGAGGCAGAGAGGTGGAGGGGAGAGAGCGAGAGAGATGGAGGGGGTGAGAGAGAGACAGACAGCAAGTGAGGAGAGGAAGGGAGTGAAACAATGAGAGTTAGAGAGTTAGAGAGAGAGAGAGAGAGAGAGGAGAGAGAGAGAGAGAGAGAGAGAGAGAGAGAGAGAGAGAGAGAGAGAGAGAGAAATGGAAAACAGAATTCTATCACTGACAGATGAGGAAGTAACAACCATCAATACAAAAATCACAGGAAACTCAACACACACACACACACACACACACACACACACACACACACACACACACACACACACACACACACACACACAGAGACAAAGCCCACCATATTTGGACCGGCGCCTGGAGAAAAAAAGAACTTTCACCAAGGGCGGCAGACCTATCTCCCTGCAAGGAAACTCCCAAGGTTGTTTTAAATAGCAATCCCTCCCCAAGGCTGGACTTGGGAAGACAACAAGGGGGGGTGGTGGGGGGGGGGGGGGTGACGGCGCGACAGGACAGGACAGGGTGCTGTGTTTTAGCCCCTCCACCTTTACCTCGTACTCCTCCTTGAAGCCGTAGCCCTCGGAGCACTTCATCTGGGTGATGTGCTGCAGGAGGTCGGCCACGCGGATGGCCGGGTGCAGCTGGCCCGTCTGGTAGGGCACGTCCACGGGCTCCCGCTTCCGCAGCGACGAGTGGGTGTGGGACTGCACCAGGCTGCTGGTGTCGCTGCCCATGGTCTGGCTCTCGTCTGCTTCGGGACGGACGGACGGACGGACGGACGGAGGGAGGGAGGGAAGGGTTGGGGGGAGGCGGGTTGTTCGGAGATAAAAAGGCAGGAGTCAGGATGGGTGGTTGGGGTTTCATCAGTGTATCGTTACAGGTGCGGTGTGTGTGTGTGTGTGTGTGTGTGTGTGTGTGTGTGTGTGTGAGTGCGTGCGTGTGTGTGGCCGATTGATAGGGGTGACATAATGCCCTGTCACGGTAGAATGGTCTTAATGCTACACCGCTATTGTTATGTGCCGTTTAATGAGGGCGCCCCCCTAAACATAGCTGCTGCTAAACGTAGCCGCTAATGGTAGCTGCCGTTGTAATTGCTCGGGGGGGGGGAGGGTGCCGGGGGGTCTTGCCTCACATGCACCCTGAGCACTGAGGATATTAAGGTCCTTTAACACTCAAAATCACTCAAAATCGCCTTATTTTTTAGCAATCTTCAAGCGGGTTGGTGTCCGACATAGATCAGACAAGTGTTTTTATTCTTTTTATTATCATTGCCACGAACACCAGAAACCTGCTTGAAAATTGCTTAAAAATCCAGGCGATTTAGAGTGATTCTGAGTGTAAAGGGACCGCAGCACCATCAACGTTCATTCAATCAGGTTACCCCGTGGCACGATGGCGGCGGCATTGACGCAGACGTTCCACTGAACAGCGCAGCTCAGGTGTTATCTAGTCACAATATATATCTATGAGGACGTAGCGCTCAGTCTCAGAGTCCGGCCCTGTCTCTCACTGTGAGGAAGTGCACTTCCCGACAGAAGGCTTAAGACTCATTTACCGCTGTAGACCCATTATGTCAAGCCCATCCCGATTGGTAAACAAGCCCCTTGTAAAGTCAGTGATCTCTCTGTTATGGATGGTCACAACAAACACGACATCATTGAGTAATAGGATGAGTCAATGCAGTGGGGAAGGTTTGGGGTCCGTCCCGATGCGTGTGTGTGTGTGTGTGTGTGTTTGTGTGGGTGTGGCCGGGAGAAAACGCTTTTTTCTCTACAACCGGCCTCTTAACTGGCAAAGTGTGGCCTCTTGGTAGTGCACTTACTATATTAGGGTTATGCTGTTAAGATAGTACCCACTAAGTGATGGGTGGGAGGGGGTGGGCTCCGAAGAGCCCGGGGGGGGGGGGGGGGGGGGGTTGGGAGGGTAGCAAGGCGAGAGTGCATAAAGACTCATAAAGAGGCTGTACGAGTTTTTTATTCCCCATTATATTTTGGCGAGTGTTGGGGGCACAGCCCCCCCCCCCCCACTAGAACCCATGGTGAGTGGCAGAGGCGAGGGGGGGTCGGTATGTATACATGGAGGGACGGGGGCGGGAGGAGGAATGGAGGAGAGCGGGGGGTGCGGTGGGGCAGACCAGAGAAGCGTGTGGCAGCAGGCAGCGTGGAAAGCGGCACGCAAACACACACACACGCACACACACAGACACACAACGTCGGATTCCGCCCCCCCCCCAAACCGAGACCCCCTCCACCCGAATAAATGACAACGGAAGAAAAATGAAACCACAACATTAACCTCCCGCCGACTGTATAACTGATATCAATACTAATAATAGTAATAATAATTACAAGGGAACGACATAGAGGGTGGGGGTTGGAGATGACAGGAGGATGCATGGGGCAGGAGGGGTGATGCTGCAGTATTATGGGCACTGTACTGTGATCATGCTAGGCTAATGGTTTCGGTGGGCAGGAAGGCAGAGGGCGGTGGGATGCTGACATGTCCGGGGCCCATGCAGTGATGTCATGGTGTCCATGTCAGAAGCAGACGTTTCTTATGCTTTTGGTTTTCTTTTTGGTTTCTTTTTTTTTTCTTTTCTTTTTTTCTTACGCTTTGGCCTGCTTGCTGAGCAAACACCACCTCCTTCCACCACCCCCAAACAACCCAGGGCCCATTTGGGGGTTAAAACTTACCATTAATGGGGACTTTTTAGATAGCAGATACATAAGAGGTTAAGTGTTTGGAGAGAGAGAGAGAGAGAGAGAGAGAGAGAGAGAGAGAGAGAGAGAGAGAGAGAGAGAGAGAGAGAGAGAGAGAGAGAGAGAGAGAGAGACAGAGAGACAGAGATAGAGGGCGAGAGAGAGAGAGAGAGGCAGAGAGAAAAAGTGAACGAGAGAAACAGAGAGGGAAGGAGAAGAGAAAGAGAGAGGGGGTAAGCAACAATACAGCACGAGAAGAACCTGTCACAGTAAAGTAATGGTCCAGAGAGCTAGGCTACAGGGCCGCTCCCATGCCCCCCCCTGTACAAAGTGGCCAAGTCATAGCCTTTAGGTGGGGGGAGGGTGGGGGTGCGATGGTGGGGTTGTTAAGTTGGATGGATGGGGGGGAGGGGCAGGTTCATCAGTGCAAGACAAAAATGAAATAAATAAACAAGGGAAACAAGCATGTAATGGTGGTGGGGATGTGGAGGGGGGGAACAAACTAAAACAACGACAAAAAGGCCACTGAAGGGGAGTCCGGTTTGTTACGCGTGGGACTATCCTGATTCTATCTGGGTCCTTAATGTCTGCTGTCATGTGCACGTCTCGCCGTCACGAGCCTGGGCCGTGATTTCCCGCAGGGCGGGCGAGGACACCCGCGCACCTCATAAGGGGCAACCAGGAGGACAATCAGAGGGCCCGGGCGCTCGGTCGGCCTGTCGCTTGTAATCGCCGCTGACGGGGCCGACCTGAAACACGGCGGGGCCCCCGTCACGGCCGCGAGTGTGTAACCTTCCCCGGCGCGCCTTAATCTCATGTTAATTGTCCCACGCCTCATTAATTTGCGAGCGGGCCATACGCACGCTGTCCCCACGACAGGCAGGACGCCAGAGCGTCAGAGGTCGTAGTTTTGAGAAGATAAATAAATAAATTTGAGATACAAAAAATACATATTGTAGTATTTTGTTGAAGGGAAAAAGGGGGGCGATTTCACAGAGTATTTCGGGGGGGGGGGAACAATAGAGAAAGCGTTGCGCTGGGTGTTTTCTCCCGTCGTGGCCTGCAGTAGTGAATTATTGCTGCACCAGTGCCCCACTTAGGAGCCATGGTTTTCTGCGCTCGGTCTGACGCTACACTGCTGCTGCTGCTGCTCTGCATGCTCCAACAAAGGCCAGCAATAATTAACGCAGAAAAACTAAATGCTCTTTATTATTCTGCTTTATCACCGAGCAAGACGGATAAACACGGGTGGGGAAGGAAACAAAACAAACAACAACAACAGCAACGGGGAGGAGAAAAAAAAGACGCAACGTAACAATTGGGTCACTAGAGTTTAGCCACAGGCAAGAGGTTGTGGGGAGGGGGACATTAAAAAGAATAATAGAAAAGGTTGTTGTTTTGGAGGGGAGAGGGGGGCGGGTGAGGGGGGAGGGGGGTAGAATGCACAGCGGAGAGAGGGGCAGGGGGGGGAGGTAGAGGTGGAGGTGATAGAGGGGCATCACGTTATTCTAGAGTCCTTAGATATTCTGACCATGACACTATTTACATATACTCGTTCATTTCTGTGGAGGCGTGGTGGAGGGGGTCGTTGAGACAGAGAGAGAGGGAGAAAGAGAGAGAGAGAGAGAGAGAGACTGAGAGAGAGGGAGAAAGAGAGAGAGAGAGAGAGAGAGGGAGAAAGAGAGAGAGCGAGAGCGAGAGAGAGATATGGGTTGCTTCCTACCTCAGTCTCTCACCCATTCGCTTCTCTTCCATGTGTCTGTGTGTAACGCTGCCGCCCTCTGCACAGTAGCATATACTGCGCATACCACACCCCTTCCTCCACGCCCAACCCCCCCCCCCCCCCCCTCCCCCCCCTACCCGGCCGCCCACATCCAGGCCACACGTCTGGTCCATGCATATGAGAGGTCAAACGATGTTAAGTGACGTCACACGCAACGACAAACGCAAACGCGGATGGGATGCAGTGAAGCCAGCCTCCGCCCCCCCCAATCCCCCCCTCCCCCCCGAGGGAGCCCCTTGCTATGATGATGGGGAGAAGTGGGGTACTGAAGGGAGGGTAAGGGGTTGTCATGTGTGTGGGGGGGGGGGAGGGGGGGATGCAGGCAGGTATGGTGGTGAGGAAGCAGTTCTCCAGTGAAAAGAGCCCAACCAAAACCAAAGGGAGGGAATGATGGTTTCAGCTCGGATTGCCTGTGCGATCAAACGCTTGCGAGACTTGCTAATGTAGTGCAGTACTTTGCAACATTGTGGACACCTTTACATTTCTACGGGAAAAGTACAAAGAGATAAATATTGAATACGATCCAAAGCCCGTGGGGGAAGAAAGCAGAACGTGTCTCACCTAGAATAGCAGTTGGCACAAATGGATCAGCTCCTACCCGACATGAGAGGTGGAGGTGGAGAGAGGGAAGAGAATTTTAATGAATGAATAACAATTAAAACACAAACATTCTTTAAAAAAAACTACCATTAATACAATTGACACTTTCTTTCGATCACGCAAAAACCGGAGACAAAATCGGAATAAATTCAGATAATTCATATATTTGACCGGAAACTCTCACAGATGATTGTTAGTATTTTCCCTTGACAAGGAACAATAACACCAACATAATAAAGAGCTAAACAAATGATAAAACATTTGGGTAACTGGTAACATTAAGGACAACCAAGTCAATGTAGCAAAATTTTGACATGATATTAATCGATTGAATAGTTTTCATGCATTGGAATATGGGTAAAGTACTACACTAAAGAAGATCTCACCGGAAAACCCGTCAGCATTTTCATGGATTCATGGTGAGGATTACAGAGGCAATATCATGGAGCTGTTTCCGTTGGTTATAAAGTTTTACCTGGGTAGTAAGTGTTGGGGGGAATGGAGGTAGTCAGAGTGTTGGATTTCGCCAGCGTGAAGGAGGAAGGCGAAGACCCAGCTGTGAACAGAAATGAACACGGCGTAAAAAGACATCAACGGAACAATTCAAACCTGCTTAATAGGACTAAAGATACACTGAACCGTTCCCGAAGACAGGACAAGTTGTTCTCTGGGCAGAGGTTACAGCAAAGCTCAAATGATGGCAGTGCAATGCCGACAGAGCAAATGTCCATGTTAAGAGTGTAGCCCTGTACGTTTATAGCCTTTAAGCAGGTGTTCTGCTGCACACTGTGAGTGTTGTTGGCTTTAGGAGGGTCAAATCAGGGACAGAAGGTGAACCGCTGGTACATCCATTTTTTCCAGGACAGTTGAGACGGTTTGTCTCGAAGACTGTGCGCCAAAGTGACAGAGAGAGACGCAGGGTTAATAATCAGCGGTGACAGACAGTTAAGGAAGGTCACTGCATCTTTGGGGCTCATTCCCCCCCTAAGCCTTCTGGGCGAATGAATCTGTTGGTTGTGACTTTTGGGAATTATACCAGGTCGGGACCCTGGATGAAGGTTTAGCCGGGCTGTCCATCATCTGTGCGGTTTGTTTAAGAGCGGCGATGGAGATAATGAGTGGCTTAGCGTGCCATAGTGACCTATGTATGTATGTATGTATGTATGTATGTTTGTGCTCATCTTGAAAACCTGGTTATTTTGGGGGTACGACCCGCGTTAAGCCGTAGTGGAAATGGGTAGTGATAATGGACACAGAGACCTGGGATTTCACAAGGTGCTTGTTGGGGTTTCCTTAAGCAGCGATTATTGATCATGGGACACACACCGTTTCTGCCAGCCCATGCAAAACAATGTATTTACTCATCTGTTAACAAAGATGGCACACTGTGAAAAAGTTATTATTTTGCTAAGGTTATTCAATAATTAAGGTTGTTGACCAGATTTAGTTTTTTTTCTTTTTTCAGCCTAACGGAAATTAAACGTGAAAAACTGGATTTGCTCATATACAAATACTTTAAGGGATATTAATGAAGCCCTTGTATTATGGTGAGAGAGATTATGAAATTAGAGGATTCTGTATCCATCCAAACGAACGCAGATCTTTTCATGTTGTCTGGAGTCTGAAGTGTATGTGAAGTAGTAACAGCGTTAGTCTGAGCAGCTCAAATGTGACTCCCATGTAAATGAGCGCCAGTATTATAATTCAATGGCAGTATAAAACGTTAAGAGCGTTTTTAAACCCGAATCTCACGAGCCCCCCTGAAAAAAAAAAGAGAAAAGAAACGCTGCAGGCTTTAAAGTAGGAGAAGAAGAAAAAACCCGCACAGACATACATCAAAACAAAGGGATATAAATGACCAGTGTTGAAAGCCTCTCTGTAACACATTCTCTTTCTAAATGGGATCTGTGAAACTCCGATGCGTTGATGAAAAAAATAACTTCAACTTTTACAATTTCAAATAAAAACCAGTAAGCGGGACAGAGATAACTTTTTTTGGAGGGGGGGGGGGGGGGGGGGGTTGTTAAAGCGGCGGAGGCATCCCCGGCCCGTACCTCGCCCGTTGAGCGTCAGGCTGCACTCGCTGCGTGCGTTGAGTGTGAGCGCACACTCGCTGCGGGCGGTGAGCGTGTGGTTGTGTGTGTCCATGAAGGACAGCGCCTCGTCGCAGTTGGTGCCCTGCTCCGTGTAGCTCTTGTCCATGGAGTTGACCATCACCGTCATCTCCTGCCGCGTGCTGTTCATCGTCTCCTTGCGCTTCTTCGCCAGCTTCCTGCACGGGTTCGAGCCCCAGTGGACGCACAAGGGAGGGAGAAGGGGAGAGAGAGAGAGAGAGAGAGAGAGAGAGAGAGAGAGAGAGAGAGAGAGAGAGAGAGAGAGAGAGAGAGAGAGAGAGAGAGAGAGAGAGAGAGAGAGAGACATGATTATTCCCTGCTCTCCTGGACTGGCACCTGGGTATAGGATGCAATGGAAAGATATTGTTGTTTAAGGAAAATACAACAAAATAAGTAACTATAAGGTCTGTGATATACACTGTAGATAAATAGTATCTTAAAAGGATGATGAGAGCTATAAGGGCCGTTAAGGAGAACTTGCTGACAAATATAGGCCACCTATGTTTTTAAAGAACGATCCATGAGTTGTTATATAATCTTTGCATAAGAATTGCACACGGAGGGAAGAGGATGACGGATAAAGGCGGTTAGCTCCCCGTAAATAGCCCACAGTGTATTACGGGAGGCCCATGGCTCTTCTGGTCACATTGTTTGATTAGAATTAAATACCGTACTCTGGGGCCGACGCTGGGAAAGGTGTGACACCCTAACCCAAATACATCAGCGGTATTGATGATTTAAAATTAGCCGCACTGTTCTGAGCGGGCTGGGGATGGGGAGATTCACCAGTGAACTAAAACAGTCAACCTGCTTTTATTGACCTACTTCAATTTAATGTACTGCAGCCGTGAAATATGTGCCCTTGTTAGAGTAACGCGACGGAAAAAGTTTGTGGAGGGAATACGCACACAAACGCACGTCAGCACACTTTGTGTTGGTCACGGAAATACCCACTAACCAGGACCATCACAACACACACACACACACACACACACACACACACACACACACACACACACACACACACACACACACACACACACACACACACACACACACACACACACACACACACACACACACACACACACACACACACACACACACACGAGAACACCACTTTGCACTGATTTCCGTCTTCTATTGATGTGTCCTGACCCGATCCTTGCAGAAACTCAAACAAGCAAAGTAATCCTGGGTGCTTCCAGGCCATGATCAGGGATGAATCCTAAACCGACCCCCCCCCCCACCCCACCCCACCCCCTGAAAATAAATAAAAGCCAATCTGCGCGGGAGGGACTTTGCAGTGGGCACAGCCGCGGCGCATCGCTTTATGGCCGCGGGCGGAGGCAGGGCGGGAGGTGAATAACGAATGAGGCTGCGGCGCCGTGCACACTGCCCGGCCCCCCTACTTTGTAGCTCTCAGTGTGACCCCTCAGCCCGCTGACGCTGTGGCGGGTTTTTGTTTGTCTCTTGTTCTTGCTCTTCTCGGGGAGCGTCGGCCGCGGGCCTTAATGGCTACGGCTCACCCGTCGTGTTGTTTTTCGCAAAAAACATCCTCTGTTTATTCAATTCCGTGGGTGCCTCGTGCCATATGGCGGCGGGTGCCCCGCGGGCCTTCAAACAACTGCAGTCGCTTTGCCTCTGAAGGCCGCGGCGTGGGGCTAATAGTGGGGAATCGCTTTCTCCCGGCGGCTGAATGACAAAGTGGTGACGTCCCCCCCGTTCTGTGGGAGCCGCTACCTCGTCTTTAATATGCAATTAGCGCCGAAACAAAATGGCAATCATGTCTATCTCTCTCTCTCGCTCCCCCCCCCCCCCCCCCCCCCCCCCCCCAAGCATCATTTATAGTATAATCGAGAGGAGAGAGGAAGGAGGAGAGGAAGACGAGAGAGGCCTCGAGCAAGGCATGGCACGAGGAGGAAGATCAAGAAACCGCTTATTTTTATACCTCAGCCCAAACTAGTTTTTATTCGACTATGTTTGTGCGCGTCTCGTGTGTGTTTCGGCTTCTGTGCCCTTCTGCTAGTCGTGCTCCTGATCCGTTGTGATGCTTCCTTTTCCGTTGGACTTGGACCAAACACATGCAGGAGCAGCGGGACGGCCACGGTGCGGCGCAAGGCCGGTCGGCGTGGGCGTGACGATGAGGATTAATTGGCGTGCCATTCTACCCCTCGTTCGTCTGTACGAGAAGAGGAGGGGGGGGGGGGAGAGCGCCGGCGTGATAGATGGCTGTATTACAGCGTCTGATGCGGCGAGCCACAGAGAACAAGAATGTGTACAGTAGGAGTTGCTTGTGTGTTGACGCCACAGGGCCATTCATCATGTTCCCCAGGAGTTAGCCTAGCCGCGTGCGCACGGGGGGGAACAGCAGCCATCGTCGGCGCGTCCCGATTCGCTGGCCTGAGCGCTTGGCTTCAAAACAGAGAGAGAGAGACAAAAAAAAAAGGGAAAACCCGACGGAAAGTTGCTCTAAACGGCGCCGCCGGTATGTCACGCTGGGAGTGCGCCTGGGACTAGAAAGAGAGAGAGTAACAGATGAAAGCTATGACTGTAGAATCGAAATAGATGGAGATGAGGCTTCAGGTAACTACATCAGGCGGGTCTCATTAGAGAGCATGCCTCTGGTTCCGCCCTAGCCTAGCTCCGATCTGAGCGAACACAACAGACCTCCTAACTGCGATAGTTGAGCGAGAACATAAAGAGGGGGTAGCGGGGAATGTCTCCGAGATTGTGTGTGTGTGTGTGAGATGGCGTGTGTACGACGCCTCCCGCCGAACACGCCGACAAACAACGACGCCTCCCGCCGAACACGCCGACAAACAACGACGCCTCCCGCCGAACACGCCGACAAACAACGAACACAAAGACGCACGCGCATCTTTGTGTTCGTTGTTTGTCGGCGTGTTCGGCGGGAGGCGTCGTCACCGCGGCAACAGCTTCTGAAAAGCGAAGGCGCTTCAAAAACCTCGTGCTCAGCGTGGCGTCCTCGTTCCCGTGCCAGAGATCAGTGTACACAGGGCACCATGCGACGCGGAGACAAAAGGAGGCTTCATTAGATGACTTTAACGCGCCCGACGCCGTGTTTGCGTGTTTGCTAACCGCCAGACGCCTGACTGACATGCAGCCAGGAGTCAGTGGCAGACGCTCCTTTGAAAACAAAACATAATCTGTGCGGGGAGGGGGGGGGGGGGGGGATTCAGATCTTCGAATTTTGTGACACGGTTCCAACAATCTTCCGTTCTCTCGTCGCCAAGTTTGCTTATTCACTCTGTGTCTGTCACTCATCCGTGGACCCAAAGATCAGACATTCTTTGACCAATCTGTTCATTATTTGCAATTATCCATTCACTTCCTTGAACATATCTTTTCAGAAATTCAAAAATAAACGATTTCGGTGCCTCTGTATGAGTTTGGGCGTGCGCAGTTAAGGAGATGTATTGTCCCTGAAGCCGCTAATACATCTGCTAAATTGTTGGTTCTGCTAATATATTTTTTAGTGCGTGTGTGTGTGTATGTGTTATTGTGTGCTTGTGCGTGCGCGCGTGTGTGTTTGTGTAGGGTAACATAATGAAGAGCCTTGAGAGCGTAGTCATTTCTATGCCCCCCCCCCTCAAAGAAAAGATGGCATTGAGCCGGGAAGCTACGAGAGCCGTCTCTATTTGAGAGAGCCGCCCTGGTGAAAGAGCCGCCCTGGTGAAAGAGGCGCCCTGGTGAAAGAGGCTCACGTCGGAGGAAATAAAGAAATATATACTCCTATCGTTAAACTATAAACCAACTATTCGTGTGTTTTCAAATCCAACCGTCAACAATATAAAGTGCGGTTCATGGTGGCTACATGACGGGAAGTGGATATTTATTGGTTAGTAAAACCTGTATGTGGTTTACAACCTTCCTTAACAACACACACTGTATATATAATCATGTTGGGGAAACAAATTTGATATATAGAGTACAGAGTACAATGTGTGAGCTCCTTCCGGAATACGACATTTTCCAGACAGGTTATAGTGAAGCACAGCGGAGATGTGATCTTTCCTGATTGGATGTAGTGGGAGTCACTCCTGCTTACAAGAGTCATCTGGATTGATATTGAATTAAAATAGCCACCTGACATGCCACACAGCTACAAAAAAAACGCCTGAATAGATTCACAAAACGCAGAATGTGGGCATAATTTACTATTGTTCTTTAGTGATGGAAGAAGGGCCACATTTAACCATCAAGTACCGTCTTTGATACTGGAAGTGTTGGATTGAACATAGCTGCTTTTCCCCATGAAAATAACGGCCTGATATTTGGTTAATTAATTATGTCATGTGGGAAGCTCAACAAGTGTGAGTTATTTCAAAAATGCGATATTCCCATTAGTTTAAGCAAACTTGCTGTGATATCAGTATCGTGAATGCCTTTTAATATCTGGTGGCTGACAGGAAAGCTGACAAATCGATTTCAGGGTTTTCTTTGCAAACAATCATGTGAACAAGTCGCACTGCGTTGAGATATCTTGGTTTTATGCCTCTTCGATGGATTATGGAATTGTTCTTGTGATGACAAACGTCTAATTCATACACTTCTCTGCAGACTGAACCCTCCACAAGTCATCCAACATTCATTCCCCATCCCTTACCACAGCCATCTAAAAATACTGCTGAATGAGTGCACATCATTCCAAAACAATCATATTGTGACTAAAGCAAACTGGTCTAGCCTATACTTAATACTTTTATCAAAGGTGTTGTGGGTACCATTACCGCGCTAATCAATTGAGTGTAATTTGCTTGGAATGCCAAAGCCATCTGTCAGCTATTAGTGAGTGAAATGCTCTGTTAGATCCATCTGTTTCTAGTAGACTGCGTCTGCCTCTATATGGGAGAATATAGATTAAGGCCCGCTCCCTGCTCACGTCTGATCAATCGTGCCATCTCTTCCCTGATTGGTTCTTGGAATCCCTCTTGCCTGTCAATCACAAGGTGCGGGAATGCAACACTTCTGAATGGCGGAGAGGTGGCTGTTTTGTTTCAAAATCTTGCCCTATTCTGCTTTTTCTCTCTCTTCTACAACTCTCGAGTTTCACCGACTAGGGGTTGGAGTCCCGGAGAATGGACCAAGTTCATTGAGGGCCGGGTTGGAGTCCCGACGTGGGTACCAGAGACATGAACTTTGAAGGGTTTGAGACCCGAGTTCGGTCTGGGTAAGAGTCCTAGAATCCGGGTTGGAGGGTACCAGAGAGACTGTTGATCGGATCTTAAATACATTACACTTTCTAAAATGCTTTTTTAACTCTGCCTTTATTTTCTATCAATTGTACTAATTTTTTGCACATGTTTTCTTTTACTTATCTATTATTTTATTTTATCGTATGACAATGTTTATATGTGTCCCAGGGAAGGGTTTGTGTTCCTTCCTCTCGCCTCGACAGCCTGCACCTTATTAGCATGCGGCACGTGTAGGTGCAACAAATGTGCATGGCTTGTTCCAATTAATGGGATCCTTACTGCTGCCTCGCAAGGTTCAATGAAGGTGTTTGCCCGGAGCACATTGTGTTGTACAAGGCAAGTTCAGTGGGCTTCACGCAACGACACATGCTGAACAGAGGCTATTAGGGGATGTAGCGGTGTGTAGGCTTGGATCAGGCCCGGGCCGAAACAATGGGGATCTTCAACTAGTAAAAGTTCTGACACCAGTCTTTATGTGTAGTAGCAGGGATTTGAAACGTTGGGGGTTGGGACGTGAGTGATACAACGAAAACTTCTGTTTCGATGAATAGCACATGGAGTAATGATGTAAATAAAATGAACTTCAGATGAGATGTTGCTGACGCTCATCTTGTGCGAAATCTGAGTCCAGATTTCGCAACCTTCCACCGAAACAGGGAGTAAAATTTAGCGTTGAAGGAACACGTCGCGTGAGAGCACACTCCCAAACAGCGCACGTGAACCGCATGTGCAACTCTACATTGGTCTGCCGCGACTGACCCAGCAGGGCAGCCGGGATTAGCGACACGGGCTCGACCGCCGTCCTCGTTATCGACCACCCGAGAACCTTTACTCAATCCAATCAACTTCACCGATAACTCCCGGGAGAGATGTAGAGACGTACACATATATATGAAGAATATCCGGGGCGGCCGCGGGGTACGAAACACGCCAGGGGCAACCATCTCTAAAAAAAACAAACACGAGATGTTACCGCTGCATCGCATGAATAATAAAACAGCTAACGAGCCGACTGCGGCCGCGCGCAGGCGTGATTGGTCAGATGGTTGAAGGATATATGGATACCCAGCACGGTATTGGGGCCGCTCTGCGGTAACGAGGCATGTGATCTGATGCGTCTGGTAGAGACACAATCACACACCGTCCACTCCCTCTGCCCTCTTGATCCCCCCCCCCCCCCCCCCCTGGGTCCCCAGAGGCAGTGGACGCGGCCCACCTGATTAAAGAAACGAGAGGCCGATGCATTGGATCGAACATGCAAGTGCATCTCTAATGAGCGTGCTGAGCGACACTTGTATGACGTGCATCAGCGGGCCGGTACGTGTGTGTGTGTATGTGGGTACGTGTGTGTGAACGTCTGTGTGTACGTGTGTGTGTGATGTATGTGTGTGTGTGCCGTGGTAGTGGAGTCCTCTGGCAAAATACGTAAAGTGCATATTTTGGTGCACTGCCTGATGCTCTCTTGCCTTGAAAAGACTTGTTTGATGAATGCATCAGAGCATTAACGGTGTCCATCAATCATGGAGGTGTTGCGCTCCCGAGGCTGTCAACAAGGCTGCGGTAAAAGTGCAGATGAACGCCACTGCGGAGTCCCTTGGGGGAGACGGTGGGTTTTAAGGGTTCCCCATGCATAATTTATTAAAAACATATACATGTTTGCGTATTTTTACGCATAATGTCTAGAGAGGACATTTCGTTTTTTCTCTGGATACAAAAGGAAAGGGAAAACGTGACGATATCCAAACAAAATATTCACTTCAACACTTTGTTGGTTGGAGCCAGACCTGACCCGAAATCGACCATCTTAAAGAATGCTTTCGGAATCCATGAAGCCTGTTTCTGTTAGTGGGAATGATACTACAGCCAAATTATCCTTTTTTTTTCCCACTGAAGAGAAAAGGTATTTTTAGTAATATCCCTGGCTTGTAATTTGTATAATTGCCCATATGCTGAAATTCTAATATTGGCACTGATGAGAAATCAAGGCCCAAATGGTTTCGATGGTTCCATGAGGCATTGTAACGCAATCAGCGTCTGGGGATATTAACATACAAGCAACAAGGCTCAAAACCACAGTCTATACTCAAAGATCCCACTGAGCTCTCATTAAGCGCGATACTCTGAATAGTCTTTGAGCGACAAACAACTGAACAAAATACACATGGAGCAGATATTCAAAATGTGTGGTTTCTGACTGACATTCCTAAGGCTTTTGTGTACCCTATTGGTGTACCATGACTGAAGTATGCTGGTAACACTATACAATGAGGATAAACCAAAGTAGCATCAACATAGGGGCTAGGGTTAGGGTTAGTGTTTTCGTCCCATTACATTACATCATTAGTAAATGATAACTAGACCATCAGGTAACTGTTAATTAAATAATGTTTAATTTATGTATCCTTATTGAGAAGGTTTTACCAGTCGTTTTTAGCACCACAGAACCTGTAAAGACTCGAGCAAAGCCAGTATCATTCATATTGTTATACATAGTATTGTACCAAAAAATCCAAACATGGATCCCAACAATGTCATCGTCAAACGGGGACGCATCAAGTTGTAGATCAATGCATAGTGACAGCTGAGGCGGCATTGAAATGACAACAGCAACAAGAGACCAACATTTCTGGCATTGCAGTTGGTTTCATCTACCATCTACCGGTAAAATACTGGTAGAATTGCTATAATAAATGAAACAATGGCGAGACATGTCTTGTATTTTTAGCGTTCACCGCTAAAAATACAAGACATTGAGGCAATGTCCTACGAGGAGCTATGCAACAACACAACAGTGCTCGGTACCATACAACCCGCTTCTGACCGAGACCTGCCCATACACAACCAAACACACACACACACACACACACACACACACACACACACACACACACACACACACACACACACACACACACACACACACACACACACACACACACACACACACACACACACACACACACACACACACAGCACTCATTAGGGCCCTCTGTTTCGGAAAGTCTGAGCTCCACGATGATGAGTGACATTCGGCGTGTTCAAGCCTCCGACTCGTCTTCTCCAGGTGTATCCCCGAAACGTTCCCCTTTGAAGCCAGAGCTGCATTGTGTACCCCCGCCAGCAGCCACCCCGCCTCAACCCCTCCCCTTGATCGCAGACATCTCATAACAGATTAGCCGTCATCCATCACAAACAACCGTTACCGGGAGGAGGGAGCACAAGCCACGGGCGGGGGAAGCAGGCATCGCCGCCGTAACAATAAGCTCCTTTCACCGCAGTCAGCGGAATTGGGCGAGCGAGAAACGCTCCCGCTATTGTTTTATTTACACATGAATCTGAATAGAGCGGCGGCGCACTCGGTGGCAAATGACATGCAGCTATTTACGTAAACAGCGAAAGAAACAGAAAACGGCGCGTGTTCGAAGGGCACGACTCCGTCATCCCCCAGTGCGCGGGGTGACATTTATGGGTGTTTAACGTGCGACAGGATGCAACGTGCATGAGTGGAAGACACGGGTTGAAGACGGAGCGACAGAGCTCTGAGGCTGGATGGATGTACGGCAGCCGCCATGGATAACCACATGCGTTCAAAGAGGGATGGTTATGGCGGGAGTTTATCTTATGAATGGTGCTTAGATTAGGAAGAGGATTAGGACGGTATGTGTGGTTGAAGGTATGTATGTATGTATGTTGAGTGGAGGTGTATGTGTGGTGGAAGGTATACGTGTAGTTGAGGGTATTTGTTCGATTGAAGGTGTGTGATTGATTATGAGGTTTTCTTTGATCTAAGGTACGTGATTGATTATAGGTATTTGTTTGATTGAGGGTTTAGATTGATTGGCGGTTTCTGTTTCAGTTGGGGCAATTGCGATGCTCGTCTGCTCACTCATTGACGTCCACAAGAGCACCAAGGCATCGCTGGCGCGGCAGAGAAAAAAAAATCGATCTCTGTCAAGTTCGACAGTGGTGAAGTCATCAGACGCGATATGAAAAATTTAACATCAGCACCAATGTACAAGCTGCAATATTGATCCTCTTTTCTTTAAAAAATAATGTTTTTTACTCTCTCTCTCGGCCGCCGGGCTATCGTTAAGGCAGTTCAGTTGTACACTGAACAAAATACAAAAAAGCGTGGCTCTGCGTCGGTCGCCATTGGCGTCCAGATCCGTAGGGAAGGAATCCACGCAGCGGCCCAACGCATGCCCGGGGTTTTCCCTCAGAGACCGGGCCAGGTGGAACGGCCGAGTGGCCCCCGCGGCGCGAGAGCCAACTGGCTCTGTCTCTCCCACAGCCCTTCACAAAGGACAGCGCTGCACTAGCGGCCGGGGCCAGAAGAGCAATGATATGAACAAAAAAATAACAAAAAGATAGAGAGAGATGTAAAAAAAAAAAAACGGAAAAAAAGCCAAACTATAGAAAAGCAATTGGTGTGTGGGTGAGTAAAGCATGGCACTGACATCACACGGAGTGGTTACTTACAGGTAGTAAGTGTAGGACTGATAGGTTCTTCTGCCCGTGTGGGGTGGAGGTAGGTGGTGGGGTCGGGGGGGTCGGAGGGGGGGGGGGGGGGGGGGGGGGGGGTGGCGGTGGAGGGGGGGATGGAATGGAAAGGAAAGAAAAAAGTAAAAAATATATTAATGTTTTGGAAAAAAACGAGTCGAAATGAACAAAATCAGATCAGATGGTGGCATACGTGGTGGTTTACACTCAGTGATCGTGAGGGCTAAGGTGGACAACACTAGGGGGGCGGCGGGGGGGGGGGGTGGGACGCCTCATGCTTGGCGAGGCCAAGGGGACGAGGAAAGGTCGGGGCCTAGCGCACCTGTTTGGGCCCCACCTGCTACAGAACCCTATGGATGTGTGCTCCGAATACACAGGGGAGCCATCCCCCGCAATCAGTCTGGCATTTAATCCAGCGCGTACGAACACACTATTTCACACACACATATCACATTTGCATAGCTGACCCCAAAGGTTGACACAAAATGAGTGGTTTGAATGCATAAACACATTTCCTATTCCCCCCGGCCGGTGACGCTAAATTACTCTAAATATATCCGGCGACATCATCTCCCTCTCCCTTTTGATTAAGGCAAATTGAAAACAATTCTATTACTTTATATACACTGTGTCCCTGTGTGTTGATCACGCCGCTCGCACGCCTACGGTGGGTGTGCGACGAGGAGAGAGACCGCCGCGGAGAAGGGAAACTATTACATTAACTGTCGGAAAATAGAGACCGAGCGTAGCCGCGACATTACCCCGCGGCTACACCTTCCCCCTCGCCCTCTCCCTGCTCCCATCCCTACCTCGCGCGGCTAGCGGCTGACCTTAACGCCGCGCTACCAGCCAGCCGCGCCTTGGCGTCCGCGCCGGGGAATGAGTACAACTCGTAAAAAGTTTGGCTGCGGACGTGTCGTCAAGGTCTTTTTCTATCTCCCCTCCCTCTCTCCCTCTCCCCCTCCCTCCCTCTCTCTCCCTCTCCCTCTCTCTCTCCCCCCCCCCCCCCTCATCCAGATAGCACCGGCTGAGGCTAAGTCCGTGACCAGCGAGGTAATCTCCAGCAGAACGCTGCCCAGGCCAACATTGTGTTATTTCAAGCCTGTTGCACAAAGTCTTTGTAGGGCTTGAAGACGGTTTTGATATTTGCGGAGGTTTAGCCCCCCCCCCCCGTCCCCGTCCCCCCCCCCCCGTCCCTGATTGCCGAAGGGATGCACTGAGGACCTCTGGTCACCGCTGGGGGGGATGGGGGGGTCGAGGGTTAATGCGAAGGCAGCCTCCGGGCTACGCGGACATCCCCATCCTTGCCTCTGAGGCTTTCCATCGCACTCCCTTATCTGGTACGCCTCTACCCCCAAAGCCCCCCTATGGACTCCAAGTTTGCTATTTCTACCTACTAGTTGGATCGCTGCGGAGTCGGAGGCGTTTTGCTTTAATCTTTCATGGCACACTGTATCTCACGGCTGTAGACATCACTAATAGAGCGCAGCAACATAATCAAATGAATGATTTACTGCGACACTGATAAGACTGTTGTTCACAGACGAGGAGGGGGGGGGGGGGGGGGGGGGGGGCGGATATAGATCACAAATAAATAAATCAACAACAACAACAACAACAACACCAACAACAACAACAACGTCAACGACGACTACTACCATGACCTCTTATTTTGACGTGTCATACCTTTTCTTCATCAGGAGCACCACCCCGAGGAAGATGATGACGAAGAGCAGGATGCCGGCGATGACCCCGGCGATCTTCACCGTGTGATCCGTCTGCTTCTCCGGCTCCACCGCGTCGGGCTTGTGGGTCGCCGCGCCTGTAGCCGCCCCGCAACCCCCGCAAACGGATTATTACAACCAAAGCAGACATTCATTAAAAACACAAACAAAACCGGTGGACACATCAATTAATCATAATACCATCGTGACGGGGTCGCGCTAGCAAAGTTCAGTTCATTACTATCTGCAGTGTTTTTTTGGGTTGTTTTTTGCACGCGTACGGCTATTAATCACTATGCAGGCGGAACGCGACAACACAGGCTGGGGCTGAAATTTCCCCGATATTGACTTATTGGCCGTTCATCTGTTCGGGCGGTTCGTCCAGTTATCTGTGTTTTTGCGTCCCCTAACATATCAATACCGAGCCGAGCGTTGCGGCGCAATTAGGCTGTTTATTCTCAGAGTAAGTGACTCCTTTGTTGTCTCTGCTCACAACCCATCCATCGCCCCCCTCCCCCCCCCACCCCACTTCCCTCTTCTCCTCTCCTCTTTCCTCTCCTCTCTCTCCCTCTTCTCTCTTCTGTCTCTCTCTCCCCCCTCCTCTCCTCTCTCTCCCTCTCCTTTCTCTCTCTTCCTTTCTCTGCTCTCTCCTCTCTTTCTTCTCCTCTCTCTCTCTCTCTCTCTCTCTTTCTTCTCCTCTCTCTCTCTCTTTCTTCTCCTCTCTCTCTCTTTCTTCTCCTCTCTCTCTCTCTCTCTCTCTCTCTCCCTCTCCCTCTCCTTTCTCCCTCTCCCTCTCCTTTCTCTCTCTCCCTCTGCTCTCTCCTCCTCTCTCTCCCTCTCTCCCTCTCTCCCTCTCTCCCTCTCTCTCTCTCTCTCTCTCTCTCTCTCTCTCTCTCTCTCTCTCTCTCTCTCTCTCTCTCTCCATCCTTAAGTGGCCGGTGGTGTAGAGAAGGCTACCCTGCCACAGGAGAGATAAGTGCGTGTTGTATTTACCCTTGGTTAATCATGTTTGGGTCAAACGGTGGCTGGGCTCGCACGGAAATATGTGGAGCGTAACGGCAGGGGGGGGGGGGGGGGGGGGCGGGGGAGAGGCAGATAATACCCACAGAGATAAAATACATAAATAGATAAATAAATGGAGGAATAAATACATAAATAAAGAAAGAAGGAACGCATTGGATGGCGACTCGGGATGGAAGGGGATAACCTGGAAACAGAGAGGGGGAGGAGAGAGATGGAGAGAGAGAGAGATGAAGAGGAGATGGAGAGCGAGGCGGAGCGGAGGAGATAGAGAGAGAGAGGCAGAGCGGCGTGGAGCGAGGCAGGGAGCAGGGAGAGTCTGAGGGGTAGCCAGAGAGAGATAAACAGAGAGAACACGAGAGAGAGAGAGAGAGAGAGAGAGCGATAACAGATAGAGAAGGAAAGAGGGAGAGCGAGGAAGCGGACAGGAGACTAACAGAGAATAAGAGAAAGAGCGTAAACGGGAGCGAAAGCAAAAGGGAGGGAGAGAGAGAGAGAGAATGAGCAAGGGAGGGATGGCGGGGGGGGGGGGGGGGGGGGGGGGTGAAAGCAGTTGGTTTTAAGCGCGCGTCGCTCCCCAGGAGTGTGATAAGAGGCCCGTCTAAAAGCAGCAGAGAGTGTTGTGGGGATCCGAAGCGTCCACCTGAACCGCACCATCACTTCCCCTCAGCAGGGGGGGGCGCTGATCCATTTAGAATGACACATTCTAATGTTGGACAAATCTGTCAGACCCAGAGGGGGCAGAGTGGGGGGATCCCCCCCCCCCCCTCCTCTCCCCCCTACCACAGAGAGAGAGAGAGAGAGAGAGAGAGAGGGAGAGACTGCATCCTTCCAGCTTCCCGATGGGTGACATATTGTTTCTGCAGCGGGGCACTGCTGTCAAAGCCCAGGTGTCTATTGAGATTTAAGTGCTTTAGGGCTTAGCGATAGCGACGCCCGCCGTTTGTATACACCGCACACGCACACGCACACACACACACACACACACACACACACACACACACACACACACACACACACACCGCCGTGGAGAGGACTGGCACAGGGCTTCTGTCCCCACACAGACAGAACTAGCGTTAAAAGGCAGAGAGTTCTGTCTGTGTCTTCCCCCCCCCCTTTGTTGTTTCTCCCATTCACACACCGACAACCCAAAGCCTCTACACTGTTTTAATCATCAGGGTTATCTGAAGAGAGACGCAGGCCGTCGACGAACGGGTCATACCTCCGTGCGCACGACGGCCACTTAAAAACAATTCTTTCTTGGTGTTAATGCTTGTCATAACTGCGGAAACAGACGCGTAATCTTCCCTCAAAAATAATGAGAAATATTCATGAAAGGGGATTAGCGCCTCTGTAGCCCCTCCCCCACCACACACACACACACACACACACACACACACACACACACACACACACACACACACACACACACACACACACACACACACACACACACACACACACACACACACACACACACACACACACACACCATGAACATTACTAATGACATTCAAGCCTCACACAGGGTCTTTCATGTTCCAGCAAGGCTGGGAAGAGGCAGCGATCGGCCAGGGATAAATTAAATGCAGTTAATTTATTAACTAACACTCATTCTACTTAATGGCCGACACAAAACAAACAACAACCACACACAATCCAAAGCCACTACCCCACAAAAAAACAACCCGCACACCCCCAGACACACACCTCATGCAGCAGCCCCAGACCCCGATTCTTCTGAACCACATCCCCCTGTGAGGCCTTCTAAACCCCCACATGGAGGTCCTGAACCTGGCCCAGGGACGGCCCAGAGACTGTGCTTGTGAGAGCCGGTGGCGTCCGGAGAGCCACCAGGAGGTAGAGGGTGTCTGACCTGTGAGCTGGCTGTCACCGGCGGCTGGCACGATGCGGACGTAGGGCGTGGTGAGCTGCGTCACCAGAATGGCGGCTGAGTGGAGGTAGCCAGTGGTTCCCGTCAGAAGGCATGCACGAAGAGGAGGGGAGGGGGGGGGAGGGAGGTAGGAAAAGGAGAGAGAGAGAGAGAGAGAGAGAGAGAGAGAGAGAGAGAGAGAGAGAGAGAGAGAGAGAGAGAGAGAGAGAGAGAGAGAGAGAGAGAGAGAGAGAGAGAGAGAGAGAGAGAAGTCCACACTGAAGCTCACAACAAGCCAAACAAGCAGATCCAAATCCCCATGCAACAGTGAAGCAACCATCCAATTATGACGGGAGTCTTATCAAGTCATTATTTCTCATAGGCCCCGGCTATACATATGGAGATATACACTTTGCTGTCGGAAACCGCACAGAAAGACACCATTTCGAGATCTTTAATTAAATCTTGAAATGCAAAGCACAAGAAAAATAATCTTTAGTTCATCATGGTAAAGGATTTCAAACCCCTGTGAGCAATTGCCTGAATCTGAAGGTACGTGCAATTTTTGAACTGGGAATGAAAGGTTCTTCCAACCAAGCGGAAACAGAGATCCGCGTGAGGTAAACTCGTGGTGTGTCTGCATCGTGTGACGGCACGCCGTGACTGATTGACATGGCGGACGTGTGAGGGAAGTCCTCCGGAGGCGTACGACCAGCGTGTGAGCGTGCCTCCCTGAGTCGAGATCCCCGGGGGACAGGGGCTTGACGGACACATCAGACACGTGGCTACATCCCAATGAGTGTATTTTAGACTCGACTTGATAAGTTATTTGTATCCCTGTGAGGAATCCCACTTCACACGTTGCACTCCTGAAAATCCACACTACATCCTGTACGTTCTGTTTGGACGACCCCGATGTTTGGATTAAAGCATGCGTCCGCTGATTGTGTTAATTATGTTAGCGGTCACGCCACACCGGGGCAGGGGGATACTAGGGAGACGTGGAGAGCAGGGTGAGCGCCTGCAGGGAGGCAGAGCTGCATTGATTTAACAACAGCGCTGGGGAACAGGTTATCGTTGGCCCGCGGCCGCTGGAGCGTACAGAGTCCGGTCTTACCTTTGGTGGCGACTCGGACACAGTCGATTTTGGTTTCCTGCAGGAACGGAGAAAATAAAGGAGGGGGACAAGGGCAAAGCCAGAGTTGGGGAGGTTAATAGTGGAATTAGAGGTAAGCAGAAACACACATATACCGGCACACACACACACACACACACACACGCACACGCACACACAGAGTTACAGAACAAAAACAGTAACAGAACAAAGCGCACCACACACGGAGTAGTGTGACTAGAAAATATCCCAACCCTTCACTCTCTCTCACACACACACACACACACACACACACACACACACACACACACACACACACACACACACACACACACACACACACACACACACACACACACACACACACACACGCTAAACATTGTGGCACTGAATAGTTAGGGCTGGAAAAGAGATCCATATCAGATCCTTTGTCTTGAAGCTTTTTCTCCCAGAACAACCTTGCCGCTAGTCGAAGGCTCCAAAACATTCTGTCAAAACTATTACACTTTGTACGATCATCAGGTGCCTCTTGCTGTTTGGGAGTACTACACACATCAATCGGCCAACTCGTGACTCAATCTAGGCCGTGTTTTACTGTTAAAGTGTTTGACATTCTGGCCCTGTTTCTATATTTCCTTCTATCTACTATCTATTTATCTACATATTCATGCATCTACTCGACATATCAAAACACTTGCAGTCGAAACATAGCACAAAAATACAAAGAGGCATTTAAGGTTAGTGGAAGTATAAACAGAACCGTTTGTACCTTAGCTTAATCTACACCTAAGGACTACCCCTTGAAACCTTAAGCCATGTGGTATAAGCGTATGCGTTCTCATGATGCAAGATACTTGGCGATCATTGTTATCGCTGAATACATCTTGTGGGCAGACAAGTGTGTTATTGCTATTCCTCTGTGCCGGACCTTTGCACACACACATATAAGTGGCAGCAAGGACATAACAACGTTTGGAGAGATGTAGAGGAAATTTCCATAAGATTTTCTCACGACACTAAGGCACTGTAAGCTCTCAGTTATTATCTATGGTAACCATTTCGCTGTTTGCGCCGGGCTTATCGGCCTTTGGTGGGCAGCTGAGACAGCCTTGGCTGAATCACAGCTATACCACGAGTTACCTCCTGAGGTGGCCGATGGGAGCAGCAGTGGCATCCCTATCTACAGCGCTGCCCTCAAGGACGTTTCCCTGCTTTAATGCTGAAGTGGGCCCACTGTTTGGGGCTCTCGACCCCCAGACAAATTTACTTCTGTTCCACCACAGAAGGCATTATCAAGATGCGATGGAAAAAGAGAGGGATTTCAATTTATAATGTGTTGAACTCTTTATGCGTCAGTACGAGCAGAGCGCCTTTCTGGAACGATTGTCTTTGTTCTCAGGGTGAATGATTTTTTTTCCCGCCGGTTATATTAGGCAATACGTGACCTCTTGACCTGTGGACCTGCCATTATCAATGGGATTTGAGGCACACGCATCACAGATTCATGTGATTCTGCCCAGGCTTGTGGAAAGGTATTTTTGTAAATGGGAAACATAATTAGATTTCCCCCCAGGGTTTTAATGGAATGGAAACCTAAGAGAAAAGATACTCAATATGAATATTTTTCCTTTGTGCCTCTTTGTTTAAACATTAATTTAATTTAAAAGCAAAAAGCTAGGCTAGGCTACATCCACAGCCCTCCAACTGAAGCCTAAGTTACACTCCAGCGACGGTGCGGGCTTAATGAACAAAACAGGGTGCATTTGACCACAGCCAGCTCCAAATGGTGAATAATAAAACCCTGAATAAACTCTCTTTCAAGGCTGTGGAGTCTTTGTACCGCCGCTACAAAAGACTGAATGCTCCTTTGTTCGGCTTGTACCCGGGCAGAGCATTATCAGCCAAATCGCACCGCTGCAATTCAACCTGAAAAGTTTCAGAGCATCTGTCACTCTTTCTCCCTCTCCCTCTCTCCCCCTGTCTCCCGTCCCTGAAGAGCAAACTTCTTTAATTGTATTCAGCTGCTCTTGGCTCACGTGTCGGCTGCACCGCCCAGGTCTTCAGGACGTGCCTCTGCTGCAGAAGGACTCCTGCTTTGCGGTTGATTCTCATTCAGGACCACCACCGGGCCCCGGCTCGCCGCTGAGCTCCCTCTAGCCTCGACACGGGGGGGGGGGGGGGGGGGGGGACGGGCGCGCGGCGGCGGGCGAGTGCCACTCGATGACAGAAGCTGTGACCCCCCAACGATCGGGAAAGCGCTCTCGTCCCTTCCCTGCTCGCTTGCCGGATTGTCGTCCCCGTTGTCGTTGTTGTTGTTGTTGTTGTTGTTGTTGCTATCGTTGCATCGCTTCCAATATTGGCTGGCTGTGGGGGTCGGGTGACCCCGGTGTCTTATGTGCGGTTGATCAAAGCGGTGTCTGGAATGTGTGGCGGGCTCCCCCATTGGAGGAGACGGGCGGAGCGAGGGGGCTGCATAATGGGGGCGGGGGGGGGCGGGGGGGATGTGTCACAGTGCAGGAGGCTCTCTGGGCCCCGGCACAGGCTCACCTTATTAGAGTGCAGACAGTAACGCCACAGCACTGCCCATGTCTATAAGAGGCCCCATGCATGGTTGTGTTTGCGCGTGTGTGTGTGTGTGTGTGTGTGTGTGTGTGTGTGTGTGTGTGTGTGCGGGGGTGTGTGTGTGTGTGTGTTTTAGTTTCGACTAACACCCTGTAATCCGTAGTCTGGTGCTCTGACCCAATATCACTGTGTCCTTGCACTTTTAAAGCCCAATATGCTGTTCCCTGATGTTCAGAACAAAGTGTGATGAACTTGGAGGTTCACAAAGTGTGAACCTTTCTCTGACAAGACAGAGAGAGGAGAGAGACAGGGACGGGGACAGGGGCAGGGATAGAGACAGAGAGAGAGACAGACAAAGAGAAGGAGGAGAAACACAGAGAGCTATAGAGACTCAGAGAGAGACAGAAAAAGACCACAGAGAGATACAGAGACACTGAAAAAGAGACTGAAACAGAGACAGACAGAGAGACAGAGAGAGAGAGAGACGGAAGCAGAGACACAGAGAGATACAGAGAGCCACCGAGAGAGACAAAGAAACAGAGACATACAGAGAGACACGAGAGAGAGACAGAGAACACAGAGAGACACCGAGAGAGAGACAGAGAACACAGAGAGCCACCGAGAGACACACAGAAACAGAGAGATACAGAGAGACACCGAGAGAGAGACAGAGACAGAGAACACAGAGAGCCAGCGTGGAGCGAGGCGTCACCCACCCCGTTGGCCGTGCTGACGGCCTGGTAGTAGACGCTGTAGCTCTTCTGGGGCAGCAGCGGGGCGTTCCAGTAGCCGTTGTACGTCTTGTTGTCCCCCACGGTGAAGGGCTGCGCCGCCTGGACGCCGCCGGCCGGGAACTGGGCGGTGAAGTAGTACGGCGAGTTGAGCGCCGTGGCGTTCTGGAAGTGGATGGGCACCGGGTAGCAGCGAAGGATCTCGGCCGTGCCGCGCGCCCGCCGAGGCCTCTCCTCCTCCACCACCACCTGGTAGGCACTAGGAGGACAAAGGCACAGGGAGTGTGTGTGTGTGTGCGTGTGTGTACGTCAATAGCCAAGCATTATTTAGAGAGGAGAGGTTCAAGGGTGGGTCGTGTGGGGGTCACGGCTCTCGTGGTAGTCATCGATCCGGCTATCCGAGCTACGGTCGCTGACCCTGGTGCTGAAGTGCTGGATGGTGTGAAGGGCTGAAGTGGAATGTGAACAGCTCGGAGATATATTCCGGAGAGTGGGAGGCGGACATTTTGAGTCATGGGATGCTGGGATTAGTTGTTAGGATAAGATTGGGTTAGTGTAGTGTTAGATTAGTTGTTGGATCACTATGTGAACATCCACCCTCTTGATAGCTGTGTGTTCCTCAGATTTGTAGAGAATAGTTGTTTAGAATTAGCCTGTTTTTGAATTCTCTCCTGCTTCGCTCCTCTCATACTTGCCTGACTACACATATTAAACAACACCGCATGACATTTTTCGTTCGGCAACCATTATACTGAAAATAATATCATCGAACACCATTTATTTTTATAGTTTGAAACCCAATACTATTCAGTTCATTTGAAGACTGAAATATGTCCGCAGAAATCCGAAAGGCATAAAGACGATTCAGAAAAACACATACAAGCATTTATTCACAAGACATCTATTTTATTTTATCGATCAAATCCCAAATGGCGACGGTGTGTGTTCATTAGACGCTCCTCTTGCCCACCTAGCCAGCCAGCCCCATAGAGGTCCCCCCCCCCCCCCTCCGAATACAGTTGAATTGAGCAGGGGGGCAGGGACACAGCACAGGGGCTGGCTTTATTTGCTTTTTTCTTAAATATTCATCGACCCGAAAGGTCAACGGCTCTTTTCCATTTCCTCCCCCATCCGCACCTAGAGTTTAGCTGCATCAAAAGCGGCCGCCCTCTGTGCCTCTGTGACAGAGATGACATTGTCTCTGAGTCGGTTCGGGTTGCCGGAGGGGGGAAAAGACTGGCTGTTTTATATAAGCCGGTGTTAGTATGCAGCTCGCATCCACCTGGTAAATCTACCCCAGTCAGCGACTGACAAAGAGGCTGTTTACTGCCGCCATGGAGGATAACCAGGCCTGATTGGGGAGTTGGGGGGTTTCATTTGTCGTTGCCACGCAGGGAAGAACCTGTGAACATCAAGTTGTCTGTGCAGGGATCGGCGGGAGGGTGTTAAAAAGTGACTGTACTGAGTGAACGAACGCCTGCCTTTTAAATCTTTGTTTCCCGTTGTTTCCACATCGAGGTCGGCGGAGGAGTTTAGATGACTCGCGTGTGAAAGGACAAAAGAGTTACGCAAGACTCGAGCGAAACTTGGGCAAGAGTCTGAATTTGGGAGAGTTTTGTAGGACCAATAGCGTGATTATCCCCACATCACGACTCACTACAATGGGTGCCCGGTCATTCAGGCTGTCAGCACCCAGGCTTCTGGAACTCCCTCCCCCCCACACATAAAACAGTCAGACACCATTACAACCTTCAAGTCACAACTCAAAACTCACCTGTTCAAACTCGCACACAACGTCTAACTGATCACTGTTTTGATTGTTTGTTTGTTTGTTTTGTCTGTTTTTGTTGTTATTATTTTTATTTTATTATGTTTATTTATTATTTTTGCCACAATGTCTTTTTTTTTTTAATGGATTTATGATGACTATATGCTTAGTAAGGTGACCTTGGGTGTCTTGAAGGCGCCTCTAAATAAATGTATTATTATTCTTCTTATTTATTATTATTATTAAATTATTATTATTATTATTATAAGTATTGTGAGGGATTTAGGCTGGGAGATATTTTCTGAAAGAGCATTTCTCATCAATTATTTCGCACACATTCCAAATGAATACAAATGAATGAATGTGAGAATGTTTTACATCTCATACAGTGGCCATTAAACGGATAATGGCCATATCCTGCTATGTTGCGCTACACACTTGGAAACGGGTTGAGTCAGCCCTAATGGTCTCAATGGCTAGAATTCACCACAGCTAGCGTCACGGAGCTATAATGAAGCACCTCACTAAATACCACCTGCTTCTCTTATTATTATTATCGGTCTGTTGTGAAACACAGGCCGTTTAAGATCCCCTACACGCTCGTAAACTGAAACACCTGCTGCCTCGGTGAAGGGCGTCTGAAAGTACAACTTCCGTTCCGCCGTACAGAATGAGAGAGGGGAATGGAGGAGCACCCCGCCCTGCCCACGGGGAGCTAGATGTTGACTAATGGAAATCTGACCTTTGGATTGGCCAACCTGTAATACATTCAGTGAATGTCTGGAGCCAGCGGAAAAAAGGTTACCCTCGAATAGATTAGACTGTTGATATGAAAAATAAGGAATTAAATCATGACAGCCTGCATCAAGAACACACAACCACACAAACCCCCCGACACACACACACACACACACAAAAAATGCTCACAAACACACACACACACACACACTATTGCCCTCTTCTCTTTGGTTCTTCGTCAGATAAAGGTCCCAGTAGTTCCTGAGGTACAATCCAATGATCACCTGAGTAAACATTATCCAGTGTGTGTGTGCAGCATATTCTTACTGTAGCTTATTATAAGTAGTCAGAAGGTGAGACAATTCCACCTTTCTGTATCGGGTCGAGCTGTTTTCTCAATGCCATAGTGGTGGCACGGGACCGCACTAAATATTAAATGTTGCGGAGACACGTGTGGAGGAAACGAGTCCTTGATTACTGTCGCCTCGCGCTGGGGCCAAGAGGCCTACCGGAGCTGTTTGAATCACAGACCGACGAAACAAGGGCTGAGCCTCCGGTTCATTGATCACTGCCCTGTAATGGGTTACAGTAGTGCAGAGGACCTGTAAGATTGAAACAATAGCTGAAAATACAACCACACTTACCCTTGGCTGATTGGTCTTCAATCAAGTGTGATCAAAGTATTTTATGACAATATTTAGCATCTTTGTATCTTTTTGTTTGTCTTGCCTCTTCATCTCCTCATGTATCCAATCGACGTGTCAAAGAAACGTCTTATCTAATTATCTATCCCCACGTCTCCTCCTCTCTTAACCACACGTCCCAGTCCAATCTGGGGTTCATTTGCTCACAGTTTATTAAATACACTTTGATTAGTTCGTACAGTGACTGACTCCACGTCGCGGACTTATGCAACGGGGTTTTGTGTTTCAGAGTTCACCACTCTCTCCGGCTACTTGATATTCCAAATCAATCTGCAGATGGGGATATGAGAACAAAGGCTGCCTCCCTCTCCTCCCCTCTCCCTCCCTCGCTCCTTATGATATGATGATGTGGCTTCACCGTGCCTTAATGATAGGCACGCTATGAATGGGGGGGGGGGGGGAATGCTTTTCTCTTCTTCGGGCAAAATACCAATGTGCCAAAGGCTATAGAGGCTCCAGGGCTGAGGATCTCTTGTAATGTGGAAATAATGCGAAGCACACTATTTCTTTCCCTTTTTCTTCTCCTTCCTCTCATTTTTTCACACATAATTTCCACTGCGGAAGACACCGGCAAAAACCGACCTCATCAAGGAACCCGGCGATGAACTATCATTCAGACCTGAATCCGGGTGGATTAAAGTTGTGATTTAAAACACTGCTAAAAGACTAAAAAAAGTAAAAAGAAATGTCTCATTCTCCCGGAAGGCTTTCAAAATATACTTTTCCAGCTCCCTCTGCCACTGCGGATATAATGAAGGAATATATGAAATTGCGGTGATTATTTTTATGTAATTACTGCTGTCATGTGCCGTCCCCCTGAGCGGCAGCCGACTCGTCGCCCCATGCTGGGATCACAAATGTGCTCTGTGAGTCATCGTGACAGAGCCCAGTCATTTGGTCACATGCTTCATTTAGCATGACATCGGCGCACAAGTGGAAGAACAAAAAAAAAAGCATAACAAACCACTCCAAGGATGTTACATAAAAGATATCGCAAATGATGTGCACCTCCCTTATGGAATGGGTTACGAATGTCACAGAAGCGATGCTTCTGTTCTGTTTTGTCAGACAAATCATAATCAGACAGTTTGCCTCATTCCAGCGGAGTGATGTCTGGAAATGGTAGACGCAGAGGAGATCTGACGACTGATTCAGTGTTGATGTTTTCAACGTGTATTTCACCTGTGAAATTGTACATACAACACTTAAACCAAATTTCCCTTGTAGCCTGAGATTGTTCCAGACATTTTGCACATGGTGGACAAATTGATAGCTGTGGACACACACTGCTATCAACTATAGACACAATCAGGTCCATAGTAAGGTTCTTGTTACCACTACTACTACTACTACTACCACTACTAACGCTAGTAACTGACCACCATCCGTCAAAGCAAAAAAAGGACTGCAAATGGGGACATCAGGAAACACACACCCCATCGACCTGCCCCTCTGTGTTGAGCTTAAGTTAGTTTAAAATCCCTTTCCCCAGGTGTGGACGATCTGGGAAAAACGGCGTAGAGATGTAGGTATAGGGGGATGTGTGAGTGGTACCGGCAGGAACTGGTATCTGAGAAGAATGGAATATGCCGTTTCAAAAAGCGTGTTGAGTGCCGAGGCTAGGCCAGCACTGGGCCAGCGCCGTATTCCTGCAGCGATGCAGCAACCTGGGCTGACACCAATTAGGCCTGCTCCAGCCAGGCTTCCCGATAGATTTCAGGCCGGCCGGCGTGTCTCGTCGACCAATTATGGCGGATTGACTTCAGCATCGACTGGATTGTGACCCGAAACTCAGATTTATTTTTCCATGTAGGGGCTAAGGGGGGGGGGGGGGGAAGAGAGAGAGAGAGAGAGAGAGAGAGAGAGAGAGAGAGAGAGAGAGAGAGAGAGAGAGAGAGACTGCAGGGCTGTTTGAGCAGATGAAGTAAGGGGCCATGGAGAGCATTTCAATCACGGCCTTCCTCCCCGCCCTCTCTCTCCCTAGCTCTCTCTCTCACACAGTCTCCGTCTCTCTCTTTCTTTGATGCTAATAAGTTCACCTGGCCGTTGGCTCACGGTATTGAACCGAGCACGCTGCGCTACGGAGGCCCTATATCTGCCTGCAATCCGTCTGATTTAGGAGGAGCCGTAAGTAACCAGCTTCTCCTGACCCAGCATCCGTTCCCTCCCCATCCCCTCCTGCCTTTCCCTTGGTTCTATTTGTCCCCTGTGTCCAAACACTGTCAGGGCCAAACAAATTAGGACGTCACTGTAAATGATGTTGGCGGCCAGGATTCACGGGATAAGTGTTGCAGTAATGCGTTGGCAAGTGGGCCTGCGCTCTATGGAAAATTAGTAGACTATATTCAGGCTTCTGAAAAATCATTTAGCAGATTTTATATACATATACTCCATGTCTTGGTTAACCTATTCTGACCATGCAGAGGAAGGAAGTCTAGAGTTTTTTCTTTTATAAAAAAGCTTACAAATGAGGAAATAACTGTCCTCGGACCAGATTGCAAAACTGAATTGTTGTATCTGTTTGTTTGTTGGACAGCTTGCTCGAGGGAAAGGTTATGTAGGAGAGAGATAAAACGGGAGGATGTAATGGTGTGAGTGATAAGGCAAGCGTCCCAAATCATTCCCTTCCAGAGAGGCATGTAAACATTTATTTGCGATGCTAGCAGCCGCGGAGGCGTCCTCGTGCCCCCGATCAGGCGCCATTGCAAACATTAGTTTAACATGACATGACTGATAGACAGGTCGCTAATCCTCTTAAAGAAACAGCGTCCCCTCTGGTAAAACATGCTTCCTGGCTGCGCTGCGTCGTTCCCGTCGGGAGATTAGCAACACAACCCAACTGGGAAATGCATTTATTTAATTAGCACACATTGGAAGGAATTGGACTGCTTTGCTTCGGTAAAAAAAAAAAAAAAACACGACTAAACAAAAGATAGTATTTCTAGATATATCCAGCTGCTGCTGCTTTGTGTAAAGTACACATTTGTGTGAAAGACATTTGCTGCTTTATTTCTTTTTTCTCCAGCGTTGTTTTTTATTTCCATTAAGCGATGGTATCGTTTGATGCCACCACTTCCTCCACACTTCCTACTGTATCGCGGCAAAACATCTGCTCGTCCAAATTGTCTCCATTGGAAAAAAAGTCTGGGGCTGTGCTACCTTCCAAACCCAATCAGTGGGCTCAGATTGCCTTATCAAATCAGGCCTGGCGCGGGGGATGCGCTGCTTCTCTCCACCAGTGTGGATTGCTTCTCCTCCCTTGTCAAATGTCAAGCTACCCGGGGACTTAAAGCCTGATTCTACATGATGAGCTTGGCCTGTTTCAGATGAGATGTCTCCCCGGCTCGGGCATAAAAGTGACACCTACTTTTACCGAATGATTGGTAGGGCGGAAGCAAAACACATGACATCATCTTAGGAGGGACATTTCATTCCGTGCCCGTCAGAATGACTACGGAGAGGCTCAAATGTGTTTGGAGGATGTTTAATTGGGAGCCCTTTGGCAAACCACAGATTTAATTTATTGTATTTCTATCCTTCTGTATCCATCCATCCATACCTACATCCATCCATAAATTATCCTCCTCATATATATTTATTGGAAACATTTACACATCTGAAACTGGGAGTGATTGACAAGCTTAACATTCTGTGAGTCCATGGGCATTAATATTTTCCTATTCATTCCAAACCCGCCGCATGTCACTCGAAAAGACAAAAAAAAAAGAAACGTCAAAAGCCCAGTGGATCTTTTTCTTCCTTCGACCTGCGGCATAATCGCCTGGTATGCAACCCCTCGCCACCTTCCATACTTTGCAATTCATATTTCCAGAGACACGGGGACTGCCGCCGTAAAGGGGGTTTACTGGGCTTTCACAGGCTCCCAGGACATCTGAGAGACTGCGAAAGCTGCGGGAAATCACGTCCGTTCCTCCAGCCATCAACAAACCGCCCCCCGATTCAACAATGGCAGAGTCACATGTGGATATCCACCGTTAAGAGGCTCTTTTCCAACGGCAAAGCGCTCGAGTCGCTTCATTCAAGTGTCTCCTCCAGGTGCTTCTTCAAATGCTGAGTGCCTGTCAACACCCGTCTTCCTCGGTGATTCACTAGCACCATTCAACTAAGCTGTTGATACATTGTCTTCTTTAATCCTGCCGTACAGCTAATTTGATGACAATGGCAATGTTTGAAGGATCATGTTGCAAGCGTCTGCACACAATTACTTGCAATTTTTCCTACAAACCCGCCAAATGAGGTGGGGGCTCGCGCTGGAGTTGATATCTCAACGGGCGAATCAGAGCCATTCGTCTGGGGAGGTTTTGGGGGTGTCTTCCAACGGTAAACAAGGGAGCCACCCAGCATGCTAATTAGCGGAGGCGCTGAATCACGGCGCTACCTTAATTATAATTAGTGCTTTGTAACGAGCCCGGTGGAAAGAATGGCCGTGAGAGTCAAACCCTTTTGAGTTGCGCTTGCTAGAATAATACAAAATATATATTATAATATTAATAATGGAATTATTCGCTTCACTCTTTGTCTTTTTGGCTCTGCTCTTGGTTTGGCACGTGAGCATTAATCCGGGCGGCTCCACACATGGTTAACATGAGCTGACAAGCCTGACTAAAGATCTTCAGGCGGTAATCTTTGAAGGCCTCCGATGAGTTGATACTGTAAAATTGAGCTTTACAGCGGAGCCTTCGTGTTTATTCCTTGTCATATGAGACAGAGGATCAGCCTGCTCTCCTAGGACCTAGGCCCTCTGCACACCAGGCCAGGGGCTGTATCTCAGCATTCATTTAGCTTGTTAAATAAACGCTTAAAAACACTAGCCTTAGCTTTCAACTGTAAACCGAAACTGAAACGCTCTCAAAGATGCAATCGCAAAGATCTCAGTTTCGTCCTCTTTGGCGGCAGCTATGGTGGAACAAAACTGTACATGCACAGGTGGGTTGCAGAGCGAGTCTTTTGCGGTAGCTCAGCCTTACCCTCTCTGTTGGGACAAGCCCTGCTGGGTGAGGGACAGCGGGTCACTAACCCCTCCGCTCGGATCTGAATGCATGGCTGGAATGTCCCCCACCGACACCCGGATCGTAACATTCTTCATGCTGCAAGTGCAAGGGCTGTCATCGGTGGGCCACAGGCTCCATCACCATCGTGTTACCTCATTAGGCCATAGATAGTAACCCAACTGACATTTATTAATGAATTATCTTTGGAGATCTTTGAGATGGCCACTTTAACTTCAGTGTCAATGTTTAATGTTCAATTTGCTCCATAAGGAGCATCAACGATTACAATTATTCTGATGTTAATTTGTATCAAATGTGGTTGCTGGTTATTTTGACCACTACATTATAATTTTTTAGAGATAATAGAAAGTGGACTATGAGCAATACATAGCTGATACATTAATAACATGATCTATCTTTATTATGCCATGTAAACTATATATATATTAACGGCTGCACAATTAATCGTATTTCAATCGTGATGACAATATTGGCCTCCACAATTAACGGCCGGGGCGATTATTTAAAAAAAAAAAAACATTTACTCTATATTCAATTTGCGAAAAGGTGTCGCCACTCCGGAACAAAGACAAAGCGTATCTAATAAGCTTGCTCCGGTTATAATCCAATTAACCCAGGTTATTCAGGGGTTAATTTGTATGACCAATCACGAGCGCGTGCTGTGATAAACAATTTACGTCTCTGCTTTACAACAACTGCACGACTAAAGCAGGAACAAAGTAGGCTCCAAGATGCAAAATTAAAACACACCGGAAAAGACTTACGAGAGACAAAGTAAATGTCAGGAGGAGCAGAGCAACGTGAAAGGTTAGTTCCAAAAATGGGTTCATTTTCCGTTGTGTGGAATTACTTTGGATATGGGACCAGTGATTTTATTTAATAGGAAAAAATACTTTAAGAGGAAAAATTACTCAAATCTTTTCAACCACCTGAAGAGTCAACATGAAGTGGAATATGAACAATGCATGGGGGCCAACACCCCAAAGATCCCTGTCTAACACAGACATACATAAGGGGGACTTTGTATTACGCAACTCAATGTCAAACACATTCTCAACGACATGAACTGAAATAAGCGATTTGGCAAAAGACGAGTTGAATAAGCATTGTGGACAGTGCTGGTTTTTAGTAAATGGTCAACACTTTGGACAGAAGATACAAGACCCCATCAAGAAACAATTTCTCTGTATTAGCTTTGCCTGCCTCCGCTCCTCTCTTAAACCAGATCATGTTGAAGGCTGTGTTTTCTTGCATTAACACTGCAGGTGAATGTAACTAACCTTCTTGTTAGGGATAAATCCTTTTTATTTGGTGCCATTCTTCTTTTTTGGGCTAAAATGTAATATGTAGCCTTAAGAAGACTGAATTTGTGTGAAGAATGTCCTATTTTGATTCAAAGATTCAACCATTTAAGTTTATTTATTTATAATTTTATAAAATACACTACTATTGTGAAGCACTTTCTGTAATCTTGATCTTGCAAAATAATCATGATTATAATTTTAGCAATAAGCGTGCAGCCCTAATATTAATATACATATACAGAGCACTGCGAAAACTTGAGTTTGTGCTCTCATGCTAGCGTCAGCCTCCCCACAAGCAATAGCTAAGAGCCCAGCCATACTGCTAGTCAAACTTACGAAGTTTGACAACCAACGGATGTGTTCGCTTTTTCAGCCATTACCCCATACAAAAAAAAAATTGAAGCAATATGTAGACATCGCCAGAGCAATTATGTACTGCTATGTACTGTACTGCTATGTACTGTATCGCTAACTATATGCTGAAAGAAAAACAGGGCTACAAGAAGCTAATGAGTGTCATGGATGCTAAGTATGCACTCCCCAGTGCCTGGGTGAAAATATTTTTCCCGAACATCACTCCCTCAGCTCTTCTCTCTCTAGCAGTTGTTTACATATTTAGTTTCAATCAATGTTCATTATACTACCTCTCAAATGTTTGAGATACGTTTGAAACAAGGCATTACATGAAATGGAAATCAAAGAAGTTGTTTGCATAATTATCTACTCACATTTATTCTGTGTTAAACAAAAAGCCAGGTTTGTTCTGTTGGATTTTGGTCACCTATGCCTCCTGATTATAAATAGTTGTTTAGGATAAACCGCAATTGACCTACTGATTTCTTTAGGGTTCTGTCCTAAGGCGAACATTCTTAAAACTGGAAAACAAGCCTTATAATAATTATTAATCATATATTGTGATAATTATCGACATCGATCAATGTAAAAAAACCTATTGTGACATAATTTGTCCAGTATTAGGTACGTGATATGTATGCGTGTCCATTATGACCCAAAATAACATGCTATTTCACATAAACTGGTCCATTCCTTGATAACAACAGATGTAGTGTATAGTATAGACTCTAGCTGAGCGACTTGCAGTTTAAACCAAAAGGGTTCGCAGCAGCTCGCCCAGTAATGACTTCCAAGGCATGGAGGATCCAGCGGGGTGGAATGCGTGTCCTATGTTGTATCTATCTTCCGGCCGTATCCTACAGCAGGCAGCAGGCCAGCACATAAAAGGGCCTGTAATGTCAAAGCGAGCTTCGACCACGCCAGCCTTTGTTCTCAGCCTTCAAAGCCTGGAATCCAAAACCACAAATAACAGAATACCAAGATACAGAAGCGGAAATTGCAGGTGATCTGGAAACCCCCCTGGCAGCGTATCAACACCAGACACACAAGCTTCTTGACACGGACACGGCAGCAGCTTGATGCGAGTCCAGAGATCCCCGTGCTCCCATTACTCATGTGTGATTTGTAGCTGCACTGGAGCTTCTTCCATCGCCAAACCACGCAAAAAAACGAAGTTTATACAGTAAAAAAAGAACCACTATCCCCAAACAGCTATACATGTAGTAAATGCTGGGTATTTCGACATGATAAACGACCATAGAATGTGGAAGCGACGGTCATAATGCGGAACGATGGCTGCCCCCTGGATGGGTGGTGAGTGTTAAAGGGGGAGGCCTACCTCACTGGAGCCCCTCTGCTCTGGGCTCGCTTGAGTAGCACCGTCACCGTGGTGTCGCTCTGGTTCAGGGAGGTCTCCTTGTCGTAGGTGGGCATCGAGGGGGCTGTGGCGAAGGGAACAAGGGGGGGGGGGGGGTGGGGGTTATTCAATAGCAATGGCACACCTACAAGGAAGGATCACCTTAATATAAGCCTCGACCAGAAGAGTTTATTCAACACGCCATCTCCTGACTGATTCCTTTGTTCTTTTGCTATTTTCCACATTTCGAAAGCGCATTTTTCAAATAAAGGTATATCTTTTGTCAGAAACAACCAACTGTGCCTTATTGCGAGTGTAAACAAAGTTGAGACGTGTGTTTGACCGTTATGATTGTGTGGGTGAAGGCATTACTATAACTCAGAGCACTTAATTGTCCAAACGGCTGAACATCACTGAAGTCATTATAAATGCATTAGGAGTATCGCTAGAGGATAAGTACTATTTGCACATACTTCTACGGTTTGTTTAGTACATCTTGGATGGCAGCTGGGCTGGATTTGCCATCCAAAGCCAGTAGGCAGCAGTCTATCATAGAGCGCCATGCTAGACAAATAAACTCACAGCACCTTAACTTGCTTTTGCACAGAATTCGAAGCAAAAGCTGTGGTTTAGAAGAAGTGAAAACCCACAAAACATGAAAAACAAATAGCAGCGTGGCTAATAAACATTTGCCAAGACTTTGCTGTGCGACACCAGTGTCTGGTGGAACAATGGGATTCCCGGCTGCTTAATTCATAAGCGCCATCCGCCAGTGCACTGCGGTATGTGGATCATCCACGCGCCGGGGCTGACCTGAGATCTTGGTGGTGAACTGGGTGATGACGGGCGGGCCGTAGCCCTTGGCGGTGCTGGCGCGGAGGGTGAAGGAGTAGGTGGAGCCCGGGTAGAGTCCGGTGAACATGTGGGTGCTCTCGTTGCCCAGCTTCATCACCTTGCCGCTCTGGTTGGACAGGTCCAGCTCGGGGTCGAAGGAGCTCACCGCCTTGTAGGAGATCTGCACGAGGTGTTGGGAGTTGGAAGGGGGAGAAAGCGATCGATACGTCGGCTAGGAAGGGGGGCTTGTTCGACGCGGCCTGTTGCTGCATGAGGAGGAGGAGGAGGAGGCGGGTGACATTTTTTTAAGTGGCCTGTGTTGCATGAGGAGGAGAAGGAGGGAGGAGGGGGAGAAATAAGGCGGTAGGAGGGAGGAGGAGGAGAAAGAAGGAGGTAGGAGGGAGGAGGAGGAGGAGGAAGGGGACGATGAAACGGTACCTTTCAGGAGCGTCTGAGGCATTCATTAAGCTCAACTGCACATGGGTGTCCTTGCAACTTCACGAGCGGTTCCTACTGGAATCATTTCGCCTGCCATTCACACCGAATGTACAATCTATTTGTTCACGCCGAATGGACATTGACGCGACACAACTTCACGAAATGAAAACCGTGGAGGAAAAGGAAGCCAAGTAGCATCACCTCCTGTGACGTTTCATCGATGGCGCTCAACAAGGTTTTATGCCGCCCGCCTTTCAAAATCAATGCGGTTCAGTTGGATCGATGGGGAGATGCCATCTACTAACAAGGTTTGGTTATCTGCGTAATAGACAAGAGGGTCTGTGTACTGTACTGTTTGATTTTCTTTACCAAACACACAATGCAATCTATTCATTTTATGCAGAGAACAGTTAATCTATTCCCTTTCCCATTAATAAACACAGCAGCTCTGGAGAGAAGCATTAAGGTGAGTGTTTTGTTAATATCCATTTTAAATATCTATGAGCACCCCCTGCATCCCACTTGAAGGAAATGCTTCTGCTCACCACAGCAAAGCCTCGATTATAATTCCAATTAAGAAGCACAAAGGGAGTTTTGAGAGCTGCATAATTTGTGTCCATCAAGTTTTGAAATGCTTGGTGGGCTCCTCATTTAGTCTTTGTCTGTGGAGCGAGTCCACTTCGCCAAATCCCATATCATAACATTTCAGGGAGAGGAATTTGAATTGACTTGACAACAGCCAGCCCTCAGACTATTTTTTATATATTATAATGATGGGAGTGGCAGGAATACTGAGAATAATAATGAAAAAAGGTTATTGGAACAAATAACAGGGCTTAGCAACAGGATATCCGTCCACGGAATCGTTTTTTTCCGCCATTTCTTAATTTCCTTAACAGTGCTGGTCGGTTGTAAATGATAAAAAAGCAAGTTGGCATGTCAACGCAAACACAATAACAGAGCTGATGCATAAATAACCCTAATGAAAAGCTGTGTGCGAGGTGTTACAAGCAGGTAGTCGTATGATAGAGCAAGGCGGGGAAAACTCGGCGATGCCGAGGGAAGAAAGGAACCGTCTCTCTGACACAACACACACTGCGGCCCCCACTTTGATTGCTCCTTCGACGCGGTGATAGCACTGTGAGTGCCGCGATAGGATGAGGAAAAATATGTCTTTAAAAGCCAAATAATACCGTTCCAGAGCTGTCCCGGGTAGCCGACGGGGACCAATGTGAAGGTAATAATCAGTGAGCCGGGGCCAGGGAAAGAAGTGGGCCCTGGTATCCCTCCCGTGATAACACTCACCAGACACATCACACTTTGAGCTCTTTGATGCTGTCAAATCAAAGCCAGGTCCAGGCTCAGAGAGGAAACCTCTACTGAGGGAATACTGATGGAATACAAGTTTTTGCAGAAAAACACCAAAATACATCAGAAAATAGAAAGATAATAATAAAATAAATACGGCAGCGCTCGAGTGCGCAGTTGCCCTGGCGGGGGCGGACTCAGTGCCGGGGGGGTGATGGCGTGTACAGGGTTGGTGCTTATTGGGTCTATCCAGACCATGGGCTTTTGTTTCAGCGGATCCATAATGGAGCGTCCGTCTGTTAAGGCAGGCACATCGGCGGTTCAGACGGGCGCTCTCCTTTAATCAGCGGCCTCACTGCGCCCTTAAGGATATATGCAGAGAAAGAAGTGGCGTGCAGTATCGCCTTGTCACGGGCGTGGGACACGCATGTCCTTCACTGTACATAACCAAAGACTAATAAGAGAAGACCATGAGCCCTCACGGATTCCGTTTCGACCCAACAGTTTTATTTTGCGTCAGAAAAGACCAGACCCTAAAAGGAAAAAGAAAGAATATTCTTTGATGAATGAATAAAGTCAGTTCTGTTTGGATCAAGGCGTTGATTATGCGTTTTGTCAAGCTGTGATGGAGATGTCTCGCTGAGAGCGAGGTAACAGCTATTGTCCTGCTGCAGCCCTGCCCTGATGCTCTGGCAACGGATACAACAGCCAGCCGTTCGTCTGCCTGGGTGGAACTATTGACTTTTTCATGTTCAATCGGTCCCTATTGTGTATAAAACAATCCCAGCAAAGAACGATTGCCTATTAAGAAATGTTTATTTTCTTGTTTTAAAGGGTCATTAATGGCCATTTCCATTGGAGCTTGGTACCATTAATTATGTGTCTCTATTCTAATATTAATATATATATATATATATATGGATTGCTGCTAAATGCTGGATTTCAAGAGAGATCAGTATTTAGTACTTAACTCTTCTAGCAGAATGAAACGAATCAATCGATGAATCAATGGCTAATTTTACATGCGTGTAAGGCATGTGCACCTTACGGGTTTGTACCGTACGAATGGAATGCTAAACAGGGAGAACTAATAAAAGGAGGCAACCCCTGTCGATATTCCCTTCTTGCGAATACCCTCCCCCTGACGTTACCTCGTTTGAATTCTACATTATTCCTGCAATCAGGAAGCTTTCCTGCTTCTCGATCTCATACGGAGAGTAAGAGAAACATAACGCAGACAATTAAAACCTCTCTCTGTCGCAATTAATCCCTTCTCCTACTCCCACACAGGTGCAGAGCAGACAGGACAGGGGAAAACTATGGCCATACATACAGTGAGAGTGTGCAGTCCGGGGCCAGGGAAAAAGGGGATCAATGCGTCTCATGGGGTTGTTTACCTCGTACTGAGTGATTATGCCGTACGTGTGCGCCGGTTCCCTCCACTTCAGCACGATCTTCTCCTCGTAGGCGCTGCCCTGGATGGACTCCAGAGGCACGGCTCCTGGCACTGTGGCGGGAAAAAGGACCAGAGATGTAATGAGACGCGTTTGTTTCGGAATCGATAAGATAGCGGTGAGCCGGTGGCGGTGGCGGTGGCAGTGGCGGCGGCGGCGGCAGCAGGAGGTGCTTTAAGCAGTCGGGGGTAGGAGATTTAGTCCAGCCCTCCTGTGGTTCTGTGGAGAATATTTGGAATGGTCGGAGTTGTGTAATTGAGAGACTGGGTGTTTTAATTGGCATCGCATTTGTATGAAATGTAAAAGTGGAAGAGAGTGTAATTCAGTCGTAGATGTTTTGTGTCTAAGCCCTGAATTTTTTCCCTTTTATTTGCTCGATTTTTTTGAGACCTTTACAGTCTTGGAATATAAACATTAAATGGATTAAACTTCACGTGTTTACAACTCGTTTGAAACCCGCCACTGTTCTATCAAGTGGAAACATTGTCGATAAAGGGTGACAATATGGAGTTCCCGGCGAGTAGCTTTATTGTTTGATAATGTGATTTGCCCTCCCAGGCCTTCACCTTGGGACGTGAATAACAAGGAACAACATTAAGTGCTTTTTCATGGACCAAAACAAACCGCTTTGAGCAAGAAAAAAAAAATGAGCATGTTTAACACAAACCTGTGACATTATTTCAAGTCACTCAAAGCGACACCGTGTGATTCGCAAGTCTCCTGGCAGAACGCTGCGCTTGCACACAGAAACGTAACCACAAACAAAGTGTCTGAGATGAACAGACAACCCCACGGGATACAAGAGGAATATCAATCTCTGGCGCGCTCTCTCTCCAGCGCTCTCTTTCCCCCTGCAATGTTTACTCGAGCTAAGCTACTTCGGAAGGGATCGGCTCTCTTCACCCCCACCGAGGGTTGCCTTTCTTTCTGTAAATAGAACAGGACTGATATCAACACACTGTTTCCTATTTTTTTTATGTTAAAAAAAACATAATCTTACATCTGCAGTAATCTTCAGATACACCCCGTGGGTAATCTCATTCCCGTCGGAGCGCGAAGGCCGAACAGACACACATGCATCCGCGCACACCGATGCTTTTATTTCCACAGACTCTCCGGCAGGAACACAGGAAGGCCAGCCATAAGCAGTCTTGTTGCGTCTTTGTCGTCAGAAGGGCCCCGTTTCATGTCGAGGCGACCGGCGCCCCTTCAATGTTCTGTGGGCATCATTTCCTGAGTGAGCCGTGGCAAGGAGAGTAGATCTTTCATCTTGGAGGAAAAAAACTATAAGGTGGAAGGGGTGGTGGTGGTGGAGGGGGTGAGTAAATAGAGCTTCCCCTTTTCAGTGCTTCCTTCTGCTCTCTGCCAGATTTAATTTATTTATTTGACCGTTCCCGAACCTCCACCAACCTCAGACCTAGCGCTTTGTTTTTCAGGGTGAGAAACGGAAAAATAAAAAAGCGCAAGGCTGCGAGCTAAATACTGCTGTAGTCTCCAATATTCTGCTGTGCAGCTCGTTTGATGCAGAGCTTTGCCTGTTTATTCAATCAGCCCCTTTGGGCACGCTGAGAACGCACGGTTCTCACCAGCCTCTCTCCGCTGTGGAGGGAACATCCGTGGACACGCTGCTGAGAGACACAGTAGACCAGCCGAGGGAGATGGGAGATAGGCTGGCCTAGATGTGTGAGTGAAGGGAATGAATCTGTGCTAAACGACAATCCCATATCCCCATCCCTCCCTGTTCCCATAAGACAAGCGAACAATCTGATAATTCTCTTCGCTCGACAGTAGCTGGATGGGTGACCTTGGCTTTTTTTTGGGTTTGGTTTAGTGCGGCTTCCTCCAGATAATCTGGCTTCCGTCTACCTCTCATATAAAAACATGGGGGATTGCTCACAGATAAAGACTCAGATGTCATGCAACTGCACCCGAGATCATGACATGGAATAAATTGATCGTGTGGTTTGATTGTTCTCACCCCCAAACCTTGCAGTCCCTCTGGGGCAAGGCATCTGCTAAAGGACTTAACGGAAATCCAGTAAACGAGATGGACGGACGGATGTCCCCCATATCAATAATTTGTTCCCTGCCATACATTGACGCTTCCCTCTTTCCCATTCGTTTATCCATTCGTTTGCAGGGACAAACAACGTCACACTTCACCACTCACTCCCACCTTGCTGCACGTTCGGGAAACACAACACCCAAAACAACAACAACAACAACGACGACGACGACGACCATGCGCGGCGCGGCGGGCTGGGGCTCACCGTCCTCGTCCGTCTGCATCTCCAGCTCCCCGCTCTCCTTCACCCCCTCCGGGTTGCTGAGCACCAGCCGCACGCTGAGGTTGGTGAAGGGCGTCAGGTTGTGCAGGGTGTGCTGGGGGCTGCGGGGGCTCTGCGCGTCGTAGCACACCTCCTCGCGGCTCTCCTCCTTGGAGCCGCCGCCGCCGGCCACCACCACCCGGTAGCGGAGGTGCACCGTGAGGTTGTAGCTGTGGCAGCGGGTCACGTTGTAGCCCAGCGGCTCCCAGCGGAGGGTCACCTGCCGCGACTGGACGTCCGTCACCTCCAGCTTCTGGGGGCCGTGCATCGGCTCTGCATGTGGAGGGGGGGGGGGGGGGGGGGGTTAACGTTGTGAGGCGCTGGTTCGTAATTGCTTATCCGCGCGGCCGTGCCTTGATGATAACCTGCTGAATATCGACCGGAATGACCCATTTAAACCTCATCAGCAGCCTCATAGAATTGTATAGATACATATAGATATACATCTACCTTACGTATCTATTATACACGGAAATGGAGAGTTCAACGGACAATAGTTTAAGGTGACGTGAGTCGCTTTCTTTGAGTGCTCGTCGAGGTCTGATTTTGAGGTGGAGATGAATGCGGCGCTGCCTCGGTAATCGCAGCGCCACAGAGGTCGGTGATATGCGAGGGGGTGATTCATTGCCACACAATTTTATGCTGTTTCTTCAGCTGCCCGGTGAGAACTCCAATCTATTTAACATCACAGGAATAGTTGTGGTGAAAGATTCATTGTGTTAATCACACTGAATGGAAGTGGAATAGACGGAATAACATGTTACCTCCCTGTTTTGGATGCACGTCAACAAGAGTCATAGATACTACCTATTTTCACTCCTGTTGACTAAGAGGACCACTTGAAATTCAGACGCACTTCACGTCATTGAGACGAATGGCATCACCGATAAACAACCTCCAGCCCAACACAATGGAGACACAACAGAGTGTCCAGTATGACAACATGTCTCATATTCAAGATTTCCTTTTCACTATACCCAGTCTCATTTTATGTCAGCTCATTTTTTTCCCCACCACATTATCCATCTCAAAGCCCATCTTATTTAAAAGAAGCGTTTGCCATTGGATCTCGCTGTGTTCCAGCCCCTAGCAGGGCAAGCTTCCCGGCCAGATGAAGGGCGTGGCTATTGGAAGCCTAGTCTCCATAGGAGACACATGCTTCCTCCATGCACATGCTGTCTACCCTGGCTCTTTCTGCTCTTTCTCTTTCTCCTTGCTGTTTCTCCTTCTCCCCCCCACCCCCATCATCTTGTTCAGCGGTGGCCAGGGCTATTTGCCCCTCGCTGATACCGAATCAGCCGGGTGATCTGGTCGGTCGAGGCAGTATGCAACACCCAGCGCCCTCCTAGCACCTCTAATCACATACCCTCTCTCTCTCCCCTCTCTCTCCCCTCTCTTTCTTAAATGACACCTTGGGCTTTGCTCGGTTTCTCCATTTCCTATCTCTCTCTCTCTCTTCTTTACCTATATCACTCTATCATCCCCTGCTTCTCCCCATCTCTGCTCTCTGCTCTCTCTCTCTCTCTCTCTCTCTCTCTCTCTCTCTCTCTCTCTCTCTCTCTCGCTCTCTCTCTCTCTCTCTCTCTCTCTCTCTCTCTCTCTCTCTCTCTCTCTCGGGCTCCTATGGGAAGAGAGCAGCCAGAGCACAAGGTAATGGGATCAATTTCCATTCCAGGTTAAATTTGCAGTCCATTTCGCTGGAACTTAACACTTTACCACCTATTAGGAACAGCCAGGGCTCAATTTACCACCTTCCCCTGGAGACACGGTCCAGAGATTCAGCGGCCGTGCTTAACATTCTGGAGGTGCATGGTGTTGGTGGTGGAGCTAGACCGGACCTCTGCCTTTGGCTTGCGGCTGACCCCGGAGGTGAACGCGTATGACATGATAAACACACAGGAAGAACAAGTGAACTTCTAATCCATGACGCGGGGCAGAAGAAACTGCATTTCGCTTTATGGGGGGATTTATTTTTCTAAAAGCGAAAAACAATTCCCGATCAGAAGGCTTTCTGTGTAAAACTACCACGCTGGGGCTTTTTTTTTGCTTTCCCTGTAGAAAATGACTGAAGCTACAACAAAGTGGGGCAGAGAGCGGGAAAGAGAGCGGTCAAAGGAAGACAAAAGTCAAAGTGGCAGGGAAAAGGCTGGTGTTGAAATAACGACGGGACACGAAACACAAGAACGAGGTGCGATTCACATCAGATTTCTGAGACGATGCAATGTCTTTTGGGGGGAAGGAGCCGCAGGAGGTGGGGGGGGGGGGGGAGCTTGGGGGGGGAGCTTGAATGGAGCTTTCAAGTCCGTTCATGTGGCGAGGCAAACAAGTTCTCTGTTTTCTTCCTTTGATAAACAACGTGGAAAATATGCATTCTATCATTTTTCTGATTGTGGTTGGCATAAAAGGTCAAAATCTGCGAATATTGCGGCTCAGTGTACTACATTTGACATATTCAATTGGAAAAGTTTGAATTTGTGTTATATCTGTTTGGAGACAAGACTAACAAGACTAATGCTATAGACAATGAAATTGAGAAAGATATTTAGCAAAGCCGTTCAGTTAAACTATTTATCAATCAACCAATAGGACAGAGAGAGAGAGACAGAGAGAGACATGGACGGAAACAGAGACAGAGACAGAGACAGAGACAGAGACAGAGACAGAGACAGAGACAGAGACAGAGACAGAGAAAGAGACAGAGACATGGACTCAACAGAGACAGAGAGACAAAGACAGAGAGAGAGACTGAGAAAGAGAGAGAGAAAGAGACAGGGAAACAACTAGAGGATGGAGAGGGCGGGAAGGAAGAGACGGGCTGGTGCACAAGTTAATGGTGGAGAAAAATAAATAGACCGCATCAAGTCATTCGCAGTCTTGGAAGAGCCATCCAGAAAATAGGGGCTTAAACCCTTTTATTTGCGGAACTATCTGTTGGCCGCACTCAGTAAGCAACGGTTACACTAAAAGCACAGAGAATTGCAGGGTGGCCAGGCACGGAAATCAAATTAAAGCGCACGCTCTCACAGTGACAAAATGTACTAAAGTGTGAATTTCAAACAGACACACAGCAAGGGGCTGGCGAAGAAGAAAGGCAGGGACAAGAAAGTCACATGTCTCTTGCACTCAACGAGTGCTGAGAGCACACTCTGCTAAACACACTCTAATTCTGGCCATTTTGGGGGAGAAAAGACCCAGAAGGGGCCGTCGTCCTCTCGTGAAACAAAATATTCCATAAAACACACACACAGAAAAAAGAAAACAGAAATAAATGAAAAAAGGATGATTTGGGCGTATGCAAATGTCAGGGCTAATCAGCGCCTCCTTGTTCCGAGCGACGGAGCCCGCTGAGTGCATTCACCGCGGTCTTCCACTCAGGTGGTTTAAGAGCGAATAAAGACGAAAAAACACCGAAAACACATAGGCGCAGAGAGGCCGCTGTCCGTTGAACTAACGAGCCCCGGGACGGCTCCACCGTCACAGCCGCCGCCATGGCTGAGGTCGGGTTGGAGAGGACAACAACAAAACCCCCCAAAAAAAAGGAGATGAAAGAAGCTAATTGTTGTGAGGCCTTTTTCGGGTCCCCGTGCCTTGAACACCATCTGGCCGAGGTGCGGAGGCTGATAATAACGGCCGCGCGTATCCCCCCCCCCACCCCCGACATCAACACTTCCCTCTACCCTCTGACTCACCACGCTGTGTGTCACCCGTCTAGGTGTTTGTTTGTCAGCGAGGCAGGAGGCCGCGCCCCCGTCTCTGTGTCTCACCCGCATAGTGGCCCTCGTTGTCGTGGGCGTCTCAACACACAACGGGGTGACGGCGAGGAAGGAGGAAATAAAAGTGATCGGAGAGGAGATGGAACGAAAGGATGAAAGCAAAACTTCTCATTACTTTCTCATCAAAACCCAACGCACCTTCCCCCCAACCCATCTCCATCTGGAGAGAGAGAGAGAGAGAGAGAGAGAGAGAGAGAGAGGAGAGAGAGAGCGAGAGAGAGAGAGAGAGAGAGAGAGAGAGAGGAGAGAGAGAGAGAGCCAGAGGAGAGAGAGAGGAGAGAGAGAGAGGGAGAGAGAGAGGGAGAGAGGAGAGAGGAGAGAGAGAGAGAGAGAGCCAGAGAGAGAGAGGAGAAGAGAGAGAGGCCAGAGAGAGAGAGCGAGAGAGAGAGAGAGAGAGAGAGAAAGAACATAAATCCTTTAGCGGGTGCTGGGAATGTGCGGCGGCCTGCTCTAAATAGGCCCACAGGCCCGGCTGATGAGATGAACCCCTGTTACTCTGGCGATGCCGTGTGACTGCCAGGTTAGTTTTATTGACCGCGCGGTAACAGGGCTCAATATCCTAAGCACGAGCACAAATCTCAACAAGGAATAACATAACGGCTCCTCCGCTGGAAATCCATACTTTGCTTTGCTTTTTTTCCCCAATAGGTGCACTAGTTCTAAAACACCAAATGCTTGACTGGATATAAAGGTAATAAGAATATGACTGCAATATCTTCCCCTGGATGGTAGATCTTCCTGACGGTATAGAGTCATAAGACATGGCAATGAAAGCCACCCTCCGAGGGGGAGATTACCGGGGTCTATCTCGCACCGGGGCGCAGTCAACGAGCTCCCCTGACAAGTATATTGGTATTCCAAGCGGCGGACAGATTAATACCTGGCCCAATCTTGACACCGTAATTGAATAATTTAAATGTGACATTTACATAGAAATAATAAGTATTTTTTATTTATTTTTCTACCATCATTATGGCTTGACATTTCAACGTGTTCTTTCAAAGTGATCATCACATTACCATAGGCTGTTAACAAAACGACAGCATCCTACCGATTCAAACTTTTCTGAACGCTGAAGCGCGGACATCAGGCTCAGGCCCCCCCCCCCCCCCCAGTCCCCCCCCCGCCCCTGAACAGCCGCCGTGAGCAACAAATAACCCTCTGTTGTATCTCCCTGTCCTGGAGGGGGGCTTGAAATGGTGCACTCAGCCCCTGGGCCGCCAGGAACATTAGTCCTGGATGAAAGGAAACAAATTGGCCACGTCTGGAGTATAGGCACTTTACTGTAAGACAAGTATGTCTCCGCGCGCCTCTGTGTGTGTGTGTGTGTGTATGTGCATGCATGTGTGTGTGTGTGTGTATGAGAGAGAGCGATGAGCGCGCGTACGCATAAAACATGTATGTAAAAATAAGTGTGTGCGGCGCAACGCCTCTGTGAAGCGCTGCCATCTCGCCGAATCGCGCGGCCGCGCACAGAAGAATGATTGCGCTTATCAGATGTTCCTCCAGCGAACGGGGCGAACGCTCCGTTTCGACAAGCCTTTTTATTTCATTATTCCCCCCCCCCACCACCACCACCACCTCCCCCTTCCCCTACCCTCCTGGCTTCCACATCGATTAAGAGCAGAACAGAAGCTAGGCCCCTAGAATGGTATCTCTCAGCTCATCCAGCTGCGGGAGAGCGGAGGGGGGGGGGGGGTTCTGCGCTGCAGATCTCCCGAGTGATTGGTCGTTATCTCATCAAGATGGGGCAGCGTTCAGGCTTCATAGACAGGGAAGCAGGGGTGGGGTGGTGTGTGGGGGGGGGGGGGGGGAGGTTGAGAGTAACAACGGAGTTTGGGGGGGGGGGAGGAGGAGGAAGAATAGAGAGCTTTCTCCTCCTGGTTGGAGACTATCGCTAAGGGTAGACATGAGGGCATTGTGGACATTGTGTGATGACATGAGATGCTAGGTCCCGGGCGCTTTGTGTTAGGCCGGGGAACGTCGTCCTGTGACAAGTGTAGAGATTAGATTTACATTTACAGTGTGCGTGTGTGTGGTGTGTGTGTGTGTGTGTGTGTGTGTGTGTGTGTGTGTGTGTGTGTGTGTGTGTGTGTGTGTGTGTGTAAAGTGTCCCATTCCAGACTGACATTGTCATTAGTTGTTAATCCACTACTGTGTTATTGAATTGGCTCAGTATAGCCTGAGTGTGTGTGTGCGTGCGCAAGTGCATGTGTGTGTTTAGTGAGGTGCATTTGTTTGCCTCATTCCAGTCTATATCTGCGATGGCGACTGCTATTGAGGTAATGACATGGGTTTTACACTTCATTTTCATATCCTACGCGAGCCGTAATGATAGCTTTTCATAACCGACAATCAAAGCTCCATCACCCTGCTAGAGTGCTGTCACGGAGCAATTCTCTGGAGAAAGAGTGGGAGAGAGAGAGATATGATAAAGAGGGAGAAAGAGAGATAATGATAAAGAGCAAAGAGGGGGAGAAAGATAGAGGCAGAAAGAGAGACAGAGAGAGTAGGTTGGAAAATAAAGAGGGCTATCATTGTGTGTGTGCGTGTGCGTGCGTGTGTGTGTGCGTGTGTGCGTGTGTGTCATGCCAAGGTTTTCCATTCTGGCCCGGTGATAGTCATCACCATGCAACAAGTCTGGCCTTGGGCTTTGAAACATGTACACAGGTTTGAGTTATAACACTTTAAGATGGCATACCTAGACCTGGACGCTGCACTCCACATACAATAAACGCACACACACATACAGACACACACACCCACTTACACTCAGGAACGCATAAAGGCACACAGATGCATACAAGCCAATTGACCTCTGCTAGTTGTTTATCCAGCCATTCACACACTAAGGCAATAACATACACACACACACACACACACAAACACCAAGGTCCATACACCCATACACACCAGGGCACATAGATACACACACACACACACACACACACACACACACACACACACACACACACACACACACACACACACACACACACACCACACCACACCACACACCCAAGGCAGGACACTATACCTGGGTTGAGTAGGGCAGGAGTTATGGAACCATCGGTGGTGTTCCCCCCTCACTCCATCAAAGTCCCTCCTTTAACTGGCTCGTGGGCGGCGGCGTGATTACGAGGGGAGGCCAGGGACGAGGGGAGGATGATGGGGATCTGGCGGAGCCTGGGTGTAAATGGGCCCGCATTCGAGACCCCAGAAATCGAGGCCCCATAGCTGGGGCCGGGCCCGGGGGCATGGCCGAGCCTGCCATGGAGCCTGATGGACCTCCTCTAATGGTGTAGCGCACAAGATGGAGTGGACACCCACCCACACCGCCCAGAGAGACAGCGGAGAGGCAGAGGGAGAGGGGGAGGGAGAGGAGGGCGGGAGACAAGAGAGATATGGAAGGGGAGGGATGGAGGCTGAGGGCGATGTATAGAGACAGACGGATTGAGGGGAGGGGGGGAGAGAGAGAAATGGAGGGCGAGGGGGGTTGCCAATGGATGAGGATGATGCATGGCGAGTCTTCAGACAATCAAGGGAGATCGAGCCATTGCTCGTCTTGGTTCATGATTGACGGTGAAACTGTCCAAGGCTGCTCTACTTAGGAAACGTCCAAATGCCTGCAAGTGCTGAAAGATACATCAACAAATGTCAGACCACTATCTCAAATAAAAATAAAAATAAAAGAAACCACGCTCCACAAAAAAGACTGCAAAGACTACAAAAGCCTATTGAAAGGGTAGAACGAATCCAATGTAAATCCCAATCAAAATCCCACAATCTCAGTCTTCCGAGATTGTGTATGGCAGGGAAACACAGAAGGTAACCTTTCCTACCCATCGAAATAAGGAAGGCATGTTTTCTCCAGACAGCGTTGTTATCAAAGAGCTGATCAGTGTAGGGGCGCCTGAAAGCACCCACATTCAATTGCACATCAAATGGCTGACGGGGTTGGGGGGGATCAAGGGTGAAGGTGAGGGACCTTCCCTGGTCTCTCTCTGGTGTTTAGTTGAAACAGACATTGGACAACAGAACCGGCTGACAGGCTGAAGAGAACAGAGGCAGACAATGGGGGAATGAGTCGAGCGAAAAATCAATCTTTCATTTAGTTTCAACCCAAATGCTGTATGGTGATTGGGGTCAGGCTGAAAGCTGGCGCCAACGTCAGGTACACACATACACATGTATATACACACACACACACACACACACACACACATACACGTACACACACCCCGCCACACACACACACACACACACACACACACACAGGCACACACACACGCACACACCAAAACACACACACTCACAAACACACACACGTCCAAACACACGCACGTTGGTCTCTTTGTGTCTTGTGATAAGGGTGGTAGATTGAGGCAAAAAGGAGGTCGCCATCTTTCCTTCACCAGCCATCCCTCAGCCTCACAGCCCCCCCAGATGGCTCCGCTTCAACTTGTCATTTGTCGCGACAAACAACGGCGAAAAAAAATAAAGAAAAAGAGACTACAAACAGCCGGCATGTGACGCACACAGAGACGCCAGCCGCGGCGTAAATCAAATGGCAGCGCTCGACTTTGCGAAACGGGCGGTGGCGTTGGTGGTGGCATTTCCTGGGACACCTACTTAGGAGATATATGAGGGCCCAACCTGGAGCTATGGCCGTCGAATAAGGGGCTTAAATCACAGGCATACCCCTGACATGGCCGTCCTTTTAGTTGGGGCGCAGGAGACGTCTAGATGTTCTCCTTCACTCAGAGTTATAGAGCCCGACTGAATGAGAGCTTCCTGGACGCCAGAGCCAGGAGAGAGGTGGGGGACAGGGGGGGGGGGGACGGGGACGGGGGGGGCGCAGGGGACGAGACATCTATAATTCAGCAAGCGGTTGAAGGAAGTCGGTGACAAATATTGCTCCGGATCGACCATGAATAATTAAAACACAGGAAGAGTGGCAAACGTTTAAAGTCCTTGGAAAACATTTCTGGCCAAATTAGACGTCAAGGGGAGAATGAAAAAAAAGGGAAAATAAAGAAGAATAGAAACGCACAAAGAAGTGAAGTCTGTTAACCCGCCACTGGTTGACAATCGCTGGAGGGTTGGGGGGGGGGGGGGGGGGGGGGGGGGCTAGGGGTTGGGGGGCAGTAATAGCTGTGAAGCTCTGAGGAGATAGCACTACAGTGGGTGGAGACATTATGTTTGTGTGGTTTATCGCTAGGGCGTTGTTTACGCACATCTGTTCTGGGGGCTGTTTACATAGTGTTTGGGGAATAAGCAGTAGATGGGAGTTATGGAGAGGGGAGGGGCGGAAGGGGGCGGAGGGGCAATAACAATAATAGTGAAACCGCCGTGGAGTTATGGCTGAACGCGGGACGCGACGCCATCATTCTCCCTTTCTCTTTCTCCGGCACAACCCAGCAGTTTGAAAAAACGTCCTTGAGAAGACCACAATTTGCCATTCAATTTCCAACTGCATGCAATAAACAGCCTTTGATTGTCCCGGAACAACGCCCCCCCCCCCCTCCCCTGGCACCGCACAAACTCAATCTAGCGCGCTTCCTCCCCGGACAAAAGAGCAGGCGTTACAATGGGCCATCAAACAAAGACCCCTCCATCACCTTGAGACGGACAATGCCGAACCCTATGGGTCACATGACTGTCAACAATTATCCCTTCTAGACCGGCCCAATGTTATCACAGATAGGGTGCTGGAGTGACTGTCCATTCACACCGCAGTGCATTGTCTTCCAGGGGAATCCATCAAGCGCTCTGGTAGTTATTCAATCAATGCTTTACTAAAGCCAAAGCCTATAAAAAATTACCCTTTTCCAAACCAAGTAACCACAACATATTTTTAAAAAAGCAATATACTTTATGGTACACTAGTAGCTTCTATCTACTTGCTGCTTTTTAGTGAAGATTCACACTTGAATTAATCAAATAAGACAACGACAGAGACAGCTGATCCGCACAGTGTGTGACTTGTTGTTGCCGTGACGGCAATGCACGCACCGCGTTTCGAATACAGCGATCTATTGTAGCCATATTTACTCCATATTTGCCGTGGCAGACCACGCGTCCATGCCTCGGAAAATAAAACTCGGCCCATATCACATTAGGGAGGCTGCGGTAAAAAAGACGGACAGCCACCTTGTTGTGGGAGAGAGGAATGGAACGGCGCCATCGCGATCCTGCGCGGGTCTCTAATAGAGATGCTTTAAGCGAGGGCTGAGCCCTGATTACCTCTGCCTCCCGTGTGTTTAATAGCACTCAGCGCAACAGAACGACAAACCAAAACAAACAGATGAGACTACTCCCACATGGTGCCGGAGCGCAGATGGAGTCAACTTCTAGATGGGGACATGGGAGCTGGCAGAGGCCTGGGTGTACAGCAGGTGTTGGAAGCCGGCAGGGACCGCATGCAGGGACCATTGGACGTGCCCAATGGGGCGTCAGAGAGTGGCGTTCAGGAGCACACAGCAGAACGTCTCTTGGACCCTGTGAACAGTGATCAACTACGGACCGATGGCTGTATTTTTTATGGTAATGGTTTTTTCTTGTGGACCACATGCGATCCTCGCACGGATATGAAAATCATTGGAAGCCGTTTTTCTAAACCGTCTTCATACAAGAGGAAGAGGGAAAATATAAAAAGAACCGAAAAATAGATACACTTTTGCATTAGCACTCATCCACTTGTTCCGGGCGTTTTTCGGTGCTAACTCAGCGGTGGTTGACCCTGGGTTCTGACATACTCTGAGTGCAGAGTTTAGACATTGTTTGGGGGCCAGTTTACTGCCTTGGCAGTCTGGGCAGCAAATGGATTCTCTGTGTGAGACGGCCTTTCAATCTTCCTGCTGGAACGCCGCTCTCTCGGGCCCCCCCCCGGTGTGATCCTGGGAGGCCCCGGCTGATAATACATTGACCTCTCTGCCGCTGTGCTTCCGAGGCACGGCGGGCTCTGGAGTGGTAAACAACTTCACCCTCAACCCGCGTTCAGTTCAGCGGCGTCCCGAAGCGACACTAAATTGTCTTTGACCAACGAGGAGGAGCAAACCGTTACAACGGTAAAGAGTCGAGCGCTTTGAAACTTAAGACCAGAACTATAACAGTGTGTCTGAGAGCGCAGGTGATGGGGATGGCTGTCCCCCCCTGCCCCCCCCAAGTACATTCTGTAAGCCCTTGAGAGACACAAATTGTCCCCCCGCCCAAAAGCCTTGGATTGAAAATAAAAGAGGCTAGCCTTTTTATGTTCACTAGAAAAGTAATGGAATGTCATAGAAAATAATGATCTAAGGCCCGAGCTTTCTTCTTCTTCATACGTCTGAATTAAATTGACTTGGCAGGTGTCGCAAAAGACGAAGAATGACGGCATCTTGCCTATTACGCTGCTCAGTCTGGGAATCACCCAACGAGAGGCGGCTAGGAATGGAGCACGCGGGTCGCTTCAAAGTGCGTCTTGTTGTCGGGCATTCGCACGAGCCTTCCGAGACTGGAAAAGGGTGAGGAAGGGCCGGCGAGGGGGAAGGGAGCGTGTCCTGGAGCTTGTCTATATCCGGGGTGATGTATCGCAGGGCCCTGTGAGCTTTAACCGTTCAATTAGGGAGCTCTGCCGAGGCCCGGCCTGTCACCGGGAGCGACCACCGGGAGAGCCGGACAAGATCAAGAGCCGCTTCCTCAAACACACCTCGGGAGCCAGGGCCATCCATCTCTCTGACTGGGGGCCGGCGGGGTGGCCAAGGGGCCAGCCACCGCCCGGTCTGAGCCTGGCTGCCCGGGAGGCTGAGCAGGTATGGGTGAGCGCCATCCATTCCTATCAGACCCCGCCATTGGAGTTGGAAAAAAAAGGGAAAGGAACAACCCTGACGACCTTCACGGGGAGGTGGAGGCAGGGATGGGTGCACCTTTAATAAGGAAGGAGGGGGCGGCGGTGCTGTTTTCATCAGCACTTCTCGGACACCAGGAAGAATTAGGCTGGGAAATGCTGAGGCTATAGGTTTGTTGTGTTCTGTGCGTTGGTATCCGGGTACGGCATGGGAATTTAGCTGGTTAATGTTGTGAGAAGGGCAATTTGTATCGTTAGAAAGCTCCAAAAAATGCCCATGCACTCGTGAAGCGGTCCCTGATGGCTGCAGTTGAGAAACAGTGTAAACGGTCAAATGTACGGTGCCACTTTGCGTTAAACTCTCTATTAATCTGCATTGCCGGTGAATTAGAGGAGGGTTGCTGGGCTATTACAAATATGACATTATTACACTGAGAGGCCGCGTGGTTACGGCGGTGACTGTGTGCGAGCGTTGATTTAAATTGCTCCCGATAAATCATCTGTTATAACTGTCACCACAGCTGCTAAGAAAACAGAAAATAATGAAAAAAGTCATGCATTTTAATTATACAATTCCTTTGACATTCAACATATAAGCCTGTATGTGAAAAATAATAATCCTGTGTCGGAGTACAAAATGTGTTTTCAAATGTGTCTTTTCAAATATTTGCTCTAATGCGTAAACGCCAAAAACTTCACGGAGCGCCATGAATCACAACAATCCTTGGCAATCAACACAGCATAGTTCCTTGTTCTACCTGACCCATCATCGGAGCGTGATTTCCCCAGAGACACAGGGCCTGCTTCGTGGCGCTCCCAAAACGAGTGGGCGCCACTCTACATGAGCAACGATCCGATCGCACCACCCTCTGCGTTCTGTGCCATCGGGTGATGTTGCTGTGTTTAAGAAACGCCAAACTTGGGAATCAATAACATGACACCGCTTCAAATTGACCGTCTATTTGAGAGAAGTGATCAGGTCCAATGGGTCAGACTTTACATTGATGAGTCAATGCCCCAACAGGTGTGAAGCCGCCCCCCGAGCCCCAGAGTCCAATCAGTCGGACTCAGGCCAGGTTGGGCTGCCTAAAACCTAAAACCCCAACCACACACACACTCAAAGCACATAACGCGCAAAAGCATGAACGTGAACTTCCAGGTCACTCTGGACCAGGGGTCACCAACAGTGCCCACAGTCCTCGCGGGCACCAGGGCGCCCACGAGGACCATATGAGGCGCCCGCAGGCCTGTTCTAAACATAGCACAACTCATTCTGGAACAACTTCCCACCTTTTTTAAGTCATTGTTGATAATTATTGTGAGAAGTCATGAACATGATCAGTGTCTTCACATAGATCATTAATCCTTAATAATAATATATAACTAAATTTGTTATTTCAGAAGAGTGTATCAAACTGGGTGCCGTTCGTATGACTCAGTACCAATGAAGTAGCTCTCAGGTTCAAAAAGGTTGGGGAGCCCTGCTCTGGACTCACCGGCACATTTGGTCCTGGCTCTGAGCGGGGGCCCGGGGGCCCCTGTCCCTCCCTCCAGGGGCCGAGTCAGCAGCACGCTGATCTCGTACTCGGTGTCAGGGTCCAGGTGGCCGATCTTGTGGGTGGTCTTGTCCACGGGCTGCAGGTCGTACATGGTGCCGGAGACCGTGCGGTACTCCACCTCTCGGTCGATGATGGGGCCGTCGCCGTTGATGGAGTTGGCGTTGAGCTGGATCCAGAGGTAGGTGGCCCCCACGGCCGTCAGCTGGGGGGGGGCGATGGGCACCGGTGGCTCTGGGGGGGTGGGGGGGGGGGGGGGGGGGGGGGGGGGGGCAGGAGTGGAACAGTTATTGCGTCGTCATGGACTGCGAAACCAGTTGGACTTTGATTCCTGGTTCATTCTGCACTCAGATCGTAACAGTGTTGAAATGACTGTGTAAGGTTCGAGTCTGGAAGTCTACGAGCTTCCTTCCAAAATTGCCCCCGTGAATAAAATCACTGAGAACACAATGTGGAATCTTTGAATGTATTTTGTAACGAGGAACACTGAGGATTTTGAAAAATGCTAGTCTTTGGGAAATTTGACTGCTTGAGATCAATTTTCTCACATAAACAACCAACCCCAGCCAAATCCCCTTGAAGTGTATGAACAATGTCTTTTCGTTTTCTAACCACACACCGTGCACCGAGGAAACCAACCAAAACCGAACCCCCTCAGATCAATAGGTCTTGCTCGGTAACCGGGCATGTCTTATCTTCCACAGTGAATTGCCTGAGTCATGTAATCAGTGGCGGTACAAAGGCGCCTGCTGCATTAGATAGAGGTGTGAATGAAGTCACCTGGACCCTGGGAAATGTACCGTCTTCCTTGAACAACATATTGATTTCAATCAGAGGATGACTACCCTAATGCCTTGGATAATTGTCAGAGGCCAATCTTTTTTTAGAGAGGTGGATCGATGAGCTACCTCACCATATTTGTCCGTGGAGGGTTGTTGTGTCGAGTGCACATCCGTAAGTGGGATGCATAGAGTTTGCATCAGGGGACACCCACAGCAAAATATAAATTGTAACTTTTCACTTACTGACAAGAAGTTGGGTTGTATGATTTCGTTACGTCGTTACTTGATCAGAAAGATGTGATTCACAAGCACTAATCTCAGTCAGTGTTGAGTACACTGACATCTTTGCTTGTAACCTTTCCTGCTGCTAGCACATCCGTGTTCACATATGCACGCTCTTCCTGCGTTAATTACGTTTTCGGAAATGTCACCGAAAGGTTATACACACTATTTTCATCCTACCATTATTTTTCATTTAAGAATGTACTTAAGGTATGATTATCTTTTGGGATTTTGACTCTATTTTAGAAATGTAATAAGGTGGGCCGGGTGTGAGGTATGCAGCAGATAATTATCTCATATAGCGCTCTTATATATCGAGAAGAGCACCTATTCTGTACCAAATCATAATTTCATTAAAACTCAGGCAACAGGCTACAGTGAATCAGCAAAGCTTCATCAAACTCCTACATTGTGCTTTGTGTTGAAGTGTGAAACCACAACATCTCCTGGCGCCACCAAAGGCCAGACCAGTCGGCGCTGTTGCCTCCGGCTAAGGAACTGCTTAGGAATCTGCACTCTTGTCGAGCCCCACAATGGTCTCTCCAGTCCCTGAGGCTTGGATGAGCAGCTCTAATGAGAGCGAATGTAACAGAATAATGCCATTATTCGCATGGCTGCCTCTGGTGGAGTTGTCATGGGGAGAGTCAGGGGGGGAAACACCCATCACCAGAAGAAGGAAGAAAAAGTAGGAGGCCGAGGTGCCCCACGCAGAGACTAGACCGGCAAAGCAGATGGTTACCTCAGGGTGACCGCAGAGACAGCGCCATAAACTCCCCCTAATCTGGGCTTCCAGCAACGCAGTGAAACATTGTGCAAAATAAAAAAAACAGCTAATCCAACAGGTCTTCCGCTGGCTCGCTGGTTAACTGCAAGCAGCTAGATGGGAAAAGGAGGATATTGGAACTAGGGGAGTCGACCCCGTAGGCCTGTTGTTAAGGTGGCGTTATTTAATATGGAGGATTGCTTGATTATCAATCCACTGTACTCAATAGAGGTGATAGTGGAGAGACTGGGTTTTAATCAGGATAAGTGAAAATATGTTCAGCCTCATGTGGACCCAAAAAGTATGTATGACCTCTTATTAAAATTGTATGAATGCTCAAAATGGTCATTTTGCTGGGGGTTGTTTTAGATGAATAAGTATATATTCATAAGTCGTGCAAAGGATGCATCTCACTAAGAAAATCATTTACCCCTCAAAAAAAAAAAAAAATCCTTTTGACTGATGAAAGGAGGAAAGTAAGCCAGGTTACGCCTCGTGCCCACTGCCTCCGTCAGTTGACTGATCCCCATTGACTTTGAATGGGGACGGACGTGCAATGCATTGTGGATCCGTTCGCTCCGTCTGAGCCTTCGGCTTCGTCAAAAAGTTGAACAATGTTCAACTTTTTCGGCAGCGATGAATCCGTCATCAAATCAGATCGCGTATGCAAATGTGTGCAATGTCTCGGGCTCTGACGACCCCGGAAAGCGCCCCCATCCGTCAACCAAGCCTTCTGATGTCCTTTGACTGACGGTGCAGTGGGCATGAGGCATAAGTCTTGTCGAAAATGTGCTTTTGTTAAAGAAAAGTATTCAAGTCGGAAAAGGTTTTCCAGATAATTGGCAGACTGCCCGTCATCACACAGTGTCCACGACGGAGCCTGCTGTGATACACGGGACCAAATGGTCACTTTTGCGCCACACAGATTTCAGCTGGTGACTCAAACCTGTTGACAGGGTCAGGAAGTACGGTGACGCCAGGCAGGGACAAGTCAGCGATTATTATAAAGTGCTAAGTTCTGCTGCCTGTTGTGTTACACTGCAGGACCAATGTAATGAGCCAAGAAAAATAAAGACATTCTCCAGGCCTCTTGTCAATCCTGTTACATGTACTGGTTTATTCAGTTCAGATATATATTGTACGGATGGCTGCCGCAATTTTGTCTAAATATCCCTTCAGTGTCGTTGTGTAGTATATAAGAGAATAAGCAGGATGATGCATCGTGGCAATTTTGCCTGATTCAACTTAGCTCACTTTTGTTCAAGCTACTGCGAGAGCAAAAGGAAAATGTCAGCTTAGTACCAAAACAAATTACTCCTGTGTTCAACTACCATAGCATAAGAACTCAAAATATCCCATTTCTGTTGGGAAATACACACAAGCGCCACGAGAAACACAGAGCGACACTAAACAACTCCTTACCAACTGTTTATACCGCGCAGAGGCATTTCACGTTGCATTTGATCCATTCATTTTATTTATCACTAAGAATTAAGAAGGGGGAGGGGGAGCGACGGAGCCACACACAGGGGTCACGCAGCAGCTGTTGTCACGACGATGACCAGGAACCCAGAAGGACTGGCAACAGCTGTGCCCTATTCTACCCTCAGCACCTGCTTGACGGTCAGGGACGCGTGTGCAAATAACGCCCATACTAATGCATGTTCCCCCACACACACACACACACACACACACACACACACACACACACACACACACACACACACACACACACACACACACACACACACACACACACACACACACACACACACACACACACACACACACACACACACACACACACACACACAATTTGCTACCGGACCAAGAATTGACCCTGCGGACCCAAACACATTAGCACATAAAAACAGACTTGCTAAGAAACACTTGTGAACGTATGCGTGCGAGTTCCCGTCCTGCCGTCGCGCCTCGGCCTTGAGACAAAGACGCGACACTGTGTTTTGCTGTTAGCAACGTGTTGGCGCGGGCTCGTAGTGCAGCAGACCTCTATTATGGTACAAGCACATCTGCCCGGTGTCTCTCGCTAGCATGCCAGGGGTTCTCATCGTGTCGCTGGCTCTCCTAATTGGACCGGCGCGAGGGCGTTATCGATCAGACCTCGGTACGAGCGGGGAGCAACGGCTGAGGAAGACGCCGAGCAGAAACCATCAGGGCCGGCTTTTTTGATTTTTCATTTTCTGGCGACCTCGCTCGTTAGCGTTGACACCGCCGCCGCCGCCGCTGCGCACTAGCATCGGCGCACCCCAGCTAGCCGCATCCTGGCACTGTTCCTCCTGGCCAGGTGGATCTGGGAGGATACAGCTGGCAGGCTGTCAAATAGGGGGGCGGTTGAGCCACGTTTCATTATATGGGCCACCACTGGAGTGGGCGGGGGGGATTGTTGATCTCGCATGGGGGTTTCGAAAAAAGTGGGGGAAATTCAGGTGCCGCAGGAGGAAGTAGGTGTGGCATACTGCACACACAGGCAAATACATCTGACGGTGCGCTGGCACAAAAAGGGACAAGTGATTATCCGGGATAATCAAGCATTCACCCTCCTCATGGTGAAGTGATGGCTCTGATGGTAATGAGCACTGTGGGGCTGTGTGTGTGTGCGTCTGTGTGAGTGCGTGTGCGTCTGTGCGTGGTCGGGAGGACTGTATGAGGTACATAATCCAGTGAATAACTCTCACGGTCATTCATTTGAAAGAAAAAGCTCCCCAGTCATTCAAGGTGGTGGATGCAGGTTTCAGGGAGATTTACGAGGCGGTATCCTAGTCCATGGCGTGGGGGCTTGGTGGCGGGGGGGGGTGGGGCCGCAGGTAAGTGGTTGTTTTACGACGCAGAGAATAAGAGGGGATCTCACCCTCTGATGTGTTACACTTACGACCGGACTAAATGTTCATTTTCCGCACTCGATGTCACGCTTTTGCTGAAATTGCTGATGCGGAAAATCTCTGCAGAATTCAAAATACGACACGGAGGGGAGCCGAGATCTGATAAACGTCCTGGAATCTAGAGGGGGAAAAAATTGCCCGTACGTGAAAGTTTTATGATGGATACACTTTACGCTTTACTCGTTCGTCCCTGTAACACACACCCAAAAAACATGTCGAAAGCAGAAGTCTCTGAGACTATCGCTTGCATCAGCGAGGAAATGGGTACGTGTGTGTGTGTTTATGCGCGTGTGTGTGTACAGTACACAAGGAGAAGTGTATATTTGTGTTGGCGCTGCTGGGTTTATGCACAAGGGTAGTTCTGAGTGGCTTCCGTTGTGCCGGTAAATTTTGCTCAAGCATAACCACTGAAACCCGCTGATACACTCGGGTGGGAGAGAGAGAGACACCTTATCTATCACTCTATAACGTTCTCGCTCCCTTGCTCCCTCGCTCGCTCTCCCTATCGCTCTCTCCCTCGTTTCACTCGGCTGTGTCTGTGACTCTGCCGTTCTCGAAAAATGATTGACAGAGCTCGATCCGGACAGCCGGGATTAAACCTATCAATCACATAAGGCTAGAAGACAAAAAAAAAAGAGGAGAAAAGAAGGGGGCAGTAAATTCAATTGAGAGTGCAGGGGAGAAAATTGAGGTGAAGAAATATAGAAGGCCATTACCGGGCTACGGAGGCTATCGGAAAGTGAGGCCTTGCAGGATTTAGCTTCAGACGACTCCATAAATTCATATCAAATGACTGCGGCGGTGTTATATCAGCGAGGCTACTGTAAACCCTTCGTCCGGGGTCTTTGTGCTCCTGTAGGTGCAATTGTGTTCAGTCAAGGGCAGCGGCAACAGGGGAGAAGCTATTAAGGTCCTCTGGGTAACAAATCAACATAAAACCAGAGCTTGTATTTTTAGCAAACCCCTTTGAGGGGGCCTTTTCCCTTCTCTTTTTTTTTAACCATCTGGGGGAGAAGAGCATGCAGGCGATTCCTGCTCATCTCCTCTGGACTCCTGTCCTGTGCATAGAGGTCACCGAGGAACCCACCGGACTGGGTTGTGGTGTTCTTTGGGACAACATGGCCGCGTTCCTGCTTTGTTGTTGTTTGTATTGGTTGTTTTTTTTTTATGTTCTTTTTGGCGGATAGAAGGGGAGCGGCACTTACGTTTTATAGTGAGTTCTCCGTAATTGGACACTCCAACCCCTTTGTCCGAGTGGACGATGCAGCGGTAGCGGCCCGAGTCGCCCTTGGTGGTGTTCTCCACATCGAAAGTGCCTATGAAGCGGCGGTTGTTCCAAGGTTTAGTGGCCTTCATGGGGGCCTCGCGTCCACCGATGCCCTGTTTGGAATGGACACAAACACAGGACGTCCAAAACGGGAGAGTTTAATTAGCAAAGTGGCTTGACCTTGTGTGCTATCAGAGGCATTGTCTGTGTATGTGTGTGTGTGTGTCTCTGTGTGTGTGTGTGTGTCTGTGTCTGTGTGTGTGTGTGTGTGTGTGTGTGTGTGTGTGTGTGTGTGTGTGTGTGTGTCTGTGTGTGTGTCTGTGTGTGTGTGTGTGTGTGTGTGTGTGTGTGTGTGTGTGTGTGTGTGTGTGTGTGTGTGTCTGTTTGTGGGGCTGGGGGTCTGTGAGTGATGTATTGCATCCGACTCCTTTGGGAATTACACACAAAAAAAACACAAACATGCTTAAATGTGCCACAAATTCACATGCACCATGCACACACTCACGCGCGCGCACGCACACGCAAACGCACACACGCCCGCGTGGAGTGGGCTCTCCCCAGCTGTCACCCCTCACAGCAGGCAGATGGGGGACATTTGTTCATTAGAAATATTTCTTCATTACTGTCATCAGGGGACTTCACTTAATGTTTGTTTTCCAGCTCCTGTGCTAATGAGGACGTGTTTGTTAAAATGATGGAGTACCTGGCAGAGGACCTTTTGCCCGGCGCCATGCCCCCGCTGATGGCGCGCTTGACAGCGTGCTTAGCGGCAAACGGCGACGGGGTCTCATCCGCCAGATGCGCTACCACCACCTCCGCCGCCGCCACCGCGGTGCAAGGTCAACCCGAGACTGCTGGGAAGCTCTGCTTCCGCCAGATATAGTACAAGGCTCAACCTACGCCGCCTGACAACCTATATAGGTTAGGACCACGCCGCGGTAATCTGAAGCTAATGCGCAGCGCTGTGCTGTTAGTCCAGGCTGCTGCTGCTGCTGCTAATGCTGCTTCTGCTGCTGGTGCTGCTAATGCTGCTGTTTATGCTGCTTCTCCTGCTAATGCTAATGCTGCTGCTGCTGCTAATGCTGGGGCTACTGGGAAATGTTAGCCATGCTGCGAGTCATGTGGGGGGAGGAGGGAAATGTGTCTGTTTGGATTGAATGGACAATCTACTCTACTGAAGAGGAGGTGTTGACACAAGGCTAGAGGAGAGAGGGTGGGATTAGCATTTGGGAAGATAATCTGTGTTTTGATCGTAATTTGATTGTATTGCAGAGTAAAGCCGAGTATGATGTTAAAATAAATAGTTTATTTAAATGCTTAATAGATTCATTTGCTGGAATGACTATTTTATAGACCATTATGGTTAACCAAACAGTTTTCTCTGTGATCAACAGAAAAAACTGATCATTTGAGGGAAAGTTGTTTTCATGTATAAAGCCCTTAATCCCATTCACAGTCTCGAGTGTATAGTCTGTGTAGTCCACAGGCATATGCTAGGCCTAAATGTTTTTGGGAGAAAGAATTGTCAACGGCAACCAACGCCCTGCAGAAAGCAGGATAGAAATATAATTTAATAACAAACCTGGAGCCAGAGGTGAAAGTTGTCCCTCTTGCGACCATTGACAGTGCAGTGGAAAGAAGCGGTCTGTCCAGCATTGACCTCCACACCCTTTATGGTCAGGAAGTGAGGCGTGTTCACTGAAATAAAAAATGAAATAGTGAGGGTAAAAACAAAATGAAGACACCATGATTGTCTCTAGATTGTTGCTAGGTTATCATGAATAGGTTATCATTTAAACATTTAAACACCCAACCATAAGCTTTGAGCTCGATCTTTTGTAAGTTCTTCAAAAAGCATTCTTCTTATTTTCAACTGTGCTCATTATCCGTTAACTGAGTTCACTGATTAGGATGGTCCACAGAAAAAAAACGTATGTAGAACGTTTTTGATTAGTACCCCGATTCAGCACAGAAAAAAAATAGGGCAATTCAACAGGACGACCTTGATTTGAAACAAACTAAATCTCCAAAGACTTGGCAATAGCTAATTGTATAACTTTCATCATTGACGCACACGCCTATTGAAGATTATTTCATCCGCTGCCTTTTAAACTAAGCCACTCTTATAACTTTGACCTATTAGTCCTTTCAATGAAAAATTACAGAAATCATTTTTTTCCAAAGCAAAGATTCTCTTTCTTATTGATGGAAAGCCAGAGCGGTCCCCTAGTGTCATTATTACAAGCCAGTGTGCGATATTCCTGAGGGCCGCATGAATAGAAAATGAATCGTCTGTCCTCCACTCAGGACTCACTGCGATTATGTTGGAGATACGCCATCGCCTACTCGTTGGATTATTGATCGGCTCGCACCTTTACACATTCCCACAATGATCACGTAGCTAGAGGCCATAGATTGATTTAAGTACATCTATGTGAGATACGGGTCCCCATACGAATCCATCTCATTGACGTCAAATGTGTTGGAATTCAGTCGCTTTCAGTCGCGTGTATTTATCAATAGATTGATTGATGCTTAAATTGTATAAACCACTTTATGAAACAGAGGTATATTAGACAGAAACATGTGTGTGATTGCATGCAATTTACTTCCCTGTTACAGCTGCAATTATTTTGACGGTAAACAGTAATCTGTCACAGGCCTAGTGTTAATTGTGCTTATAGACGTAGCGTATTATTTTGTTTTGTTGTGGCATTTGTTTATCCATGGGCTAATGTGTTTAGATACTAATATATCAAATTAAGGAATTATACTGTAGTGTATGACCATCATTGCATCGTTTGCATTACAAAGTGTATTTCGGAGTGTTTTCAAATAATGCTATGTGAGTGTTAGAATCTGTGCGTGCGTGCGTGCGTGCGTGCGTGCGTGCGTGCGTGCGTGCGTGCGTGCGTGCGTGCGTGCGTGCGTGCGTGCGTGCGTGCGTGCGTGCGTGCGTGCGTGCGTGCGTGCGTGCGTGCGTGCGTGCGTGCGTGCGTGCGTGCGTGCGTGCGTGCGTGCGTGCGTGCGTGCGTGCGTGCGTGCGTGCGTGCGTGCGTGCGTGCGTGCGTGCGTGCGTGCGTGCGTGCGTGCGTGCGTGCGTGCGTGCGTGCGTGCGTGCGTGCGTGCGTGCGTGCGTGCAAGGTTAAGGCTGTATCCAAGAATTTATTAGTGGCCTATTGTGGCAGAACCTCGTATTTTCCGAGATAAAACTTTTTAGAGGCTTCGCATGCGTTTGCGTGGGGCCGTTCAGGTCGGTCGCCTTGAAAATGTAATGGGAGGGATATTAATATTTGGCAGATGTCAGGAACAGCACAATGAGCCTTTGATGATGCTCTTTCTTTCTTTTTTATAGGTGATGAAAGTAGAAGAAGGACTTACTGCATTGATGGCCCTGGACGGCGACATCTTTGATGGCCAGCACACCCCGCTGGCCCGAGGTAACCACTTCAAACACAATCTGAAAGAGGAGGAGGAGGAAGACGCATGAACTCCAGTGATTAATAGACACACGTCTGCAAATGGCACTGGCGTATGGCTGCCCTTTACCCCGCCAGCCTGGATAAGCCTTTAACCGTACAGGCGCATACCGCAGCAATGGGGTCCGCTCAGTCACAGCACCGCGGGGCCGCTGACATTATTTCCGCCATATGCCAACGCGGCTAGGTGTTATGACAAGGCGTGATCCTAATGAGCATGGACAGGCAGGTGGTGTCCGTAGCACACGGCCCTGCTGGTTAACGCTGCGGTGGTGGCAGTGTGTTCAACAGCACCGACCGCACTGCTGGTTAACGTAAAGTTGCGGTGGTGTGTTCAACAGCACCGACCCCACTGCTGGTTAACGTAAAGTTGCGGTGGTGTGTTCAACAGCACCGACCCCACTGCTGGTTAACGCTACAGTGGTGGAGGTGTGTTCAACAGCACGGACCCCACTGCTGGTTAACGCAAGTAGGGGTGGGGGTTGGTTCAACAGAACTGGCCCTACTGCTAAGTGTGGTGGTGGTTATTACTAACTTGTTTGGCGTACTTAGATACCGTTTAGCCTACCTAGCATCTCATAGCATGAGATGCATGAGATCAAGCATGCCCTGTGCAGGATCACCCAGTTGTTTGTGGGTAATTTTACAAGGCAGGCACGTGTGTAAATCTTATTTCAGCAGTGACAAAAATAAACCAAATACATTGTTCAGAAAAACATGATCCTATCCTTAGAGGCCAAGATCCCTAGCAAAACAAATGGTTGTCAGCATGAGAGGGCGTGGCCCAGTGCTGAATGTTAGGAGGTATGTACTCCCCTGGCTTCAGGATCATATAAAGGGACAGGGGAATGCCCAAACCCCAGAGGGTGTGGTGTCTGGAGGGAGTGCTTTGCCACACGCATGCTGCCAATGTTCGGCATGCCATCGTTCTCTAATAATAACATGCATCCTTTCTGTAGTTTATATATGCACTGATGTGTACGTGCTTTTTTTAGGCCTCACTGAAGACATGTGTTTGCGTGTCGCCAGCCGGGGGTTAAAAGGCCCCCCGACACACGCACACACACACACACACACACACACACACACACACACACACACACACACACACACACACACACACACACACACACACACACACACACACACACACACACACACACACACACACACACACACACACATTCCTTTCCAACACTGTTCGAACATCGGATCATGGAAACGAGCTTGGTGATCATTGTCTGTTGCAAGGGAGAATTCCTTCAGATGAACCCTCTAATTATACATGCCTTTTTAGTCTCGTGAAATATGAAAGTGAATGTCTTGGGTGCCAATTATGGCCTCATTAAGGGCTAATTTAAAGGAAATTAAAAGGCCAACGACTCCATATCACCACCACCAGACAAATGAACTGATCCCAACTCTCTAATTGAAATCTTTTGTTTGCGCAACAGACATCCGTCAGCAGGGCTAACGGCTGTGATATAATTGATTCCAGCATCAATGCTAGCGCGGAGTGCATAATTGGGACTGACCCTCGGTGAAGAAGATTCACAGGGGACAAAGGCAGCCAGAGTCACGCGGAGAGATCCCCCCCCCCCCCCGCGCTCGTTTGTCAAAATGACAGGAAGTCGACCCCAGCCCTCGCTGTGCAACATCACCGGACCGCTCCGTCTCCCAGAGACCAGCCTACGCTCTACATTACACCAGGATTGATTCACTCCAGAGCCAGGGGGGGCCATGGTGTTGATAACAAGAATATAGAGGGAATAGGTGTTCACTTGTTGATTGTGTAACAGTGCCTGTATAATAATAATAATAATAATAATAATTGATCAGTTTTTTATAGCGCTTTTCTAAATACTCAAAGACGCTTTACAAATAAGAAAGGAATACATACAGACAGTACAGACAATCAAACAAAAAAAAATAAACAACACCACAACAATAGGCAACACATTAAGTGAGCGGGAGAGAGTGGAAGATGGCGGAGGATGATTTCTCAAATGTTGTAAGTGGTCCTGAAGAGATAGGTTTTAAGTCGACTTTTGTCGTCTTACAGTGTATCAGAGTTTCGGATGGCCAGAGGGAAGGAGTTCCAGAGGGTAGGGGCGGCGATGGCGAAGGCTCTGTCCCCCAGGGTGCGATACTTAGTCTTGGTGATGGAGGTGAGAAGGTTGGCATCAGCGGAGCGTTGGCGGCGAGTGGGGGAGTGGCGATGGAGGAGATCTGTTATGTACCAGGGTGCAAAGTTGTTTAGCGCTTTGTAGGTGGAGAGGAGGATCTTGAAATTGATGCGTTGTTTTGTTGGAAGCCAATGAAGTTGACGGAGGATGGGAGTAATGTGTTCTCAGGAGGGGGAGTTAGTAAGCAGTCGGGCAGCAGAGTTTTGTACATATTGCAATTTTTGAAGAATAGTGGAGGGGAGGCCATACAGAATGCTATTGCAATGGTCGAGTCTGCAAGTGATGAAGGCGTGGGTAGGTGTTTTGGCAGCTGAGGATGAAAGAGTGGGTCGAAGGCGTGCAATGCTGCGGAGGTGGAAGAAGGACGTTTTTCTGAGACTGTTCATGTGTGACTTGAAGGAGAGCGTGGGGTCCATGATGATGCCGAGGTTTCTGACCAGGGGGAAGGGAGTGACAGAGTGACCATCGATGCAAAGTGTGAAGTTCTGGGAGGTGGGGCTGATGGTTTTTGGGCCCAAGATGATCATTTCAGTTTTATTGCCGTTGAGTTTGAGGAAGTTGTGGTCCATCCAGGTTTTGATGTCAGTGAGAGTGGATAGGAGGCAGGAGTATTGGCTGTGGTGGTGATGTATAATTGGGTATCGTCAGCGTAACAGTGGAATTGAAGAGCATGGCGGCGGATGATGTGACCTAGTGGGAGCATGCAGAGGATGAAGAGGATGGGGCCAAGCACTGAGCCTTGGGGGACTCCGTGTGAGACAGGGATGGTGTAGGATTTGTGGTTGTTAATGGAGATGTATTGGAATCTTTCAGACAGGTAGGAGGTGAACCAGTAGAGAGCAGAGTCAGTGATGCCAATGGATTGCAGACGGCTGAGGAGGATGGAGTGATTGACGTGTCGAAGGCAGCACTGAGGTCGAGGAGGAGGAGAATGGTGAGGGGGCCGGAGTCAGAGGAGAGTAGGAGGTCGTTGGTGACTTTAAGTAGGGCTGTTTCAGTACTGTGGTGGGATCGGAAGCCGGATTGGAATGTTTCGTACAGGTTATTGGAGAGGAGGTATTGCTTGAGTTGCGTTGCGACGGCTCTTTCCATTTGTTTTGAGAGGAACGTCAGGTTGGAGATGGGTCTGAAGTTGTTGGGGTTGTCGGAGTCAAGGCCAGGTTTTTTAAGGAGGGGGGTGATGGCAGCAAGCTTAAGAGGGGGGGGGGGGGGAACGGTGCCAGAGTTTAGGGAGGAGTTGATGGTGTCTGTGATGAGAGAGGTGAAACAGGCATTGACGAGTTCAGAAGGCATGGGGTCCAGGGGGGAGGTGGAAGATTTCATGGTGGAGCGTATTTTGGAGAGGTCTGCTGTGGTTATGGGTGAGAAGATGGAAAGCCAGTGGTTAGGGGTTGAAGGAAGTGGCGGTTCTGAGTCAAGGCTTGTGGCAGAGGAGGTGGCAAGCTGGTTGTGGATGATTTCTATCTTGGAGTGGAAAAATGATAGGAAGTTATTGCATTTCTCCGGGGTGAATGAGGATGAGATGTTATCCTGGGGTTTGAGGAGTTTATTTATGGTTGTGAAAAGAGTGAGTGGGTTGGAGGATCCAGATTGAATGATGCCAGAGTAGAAGACAGAACGGGCTTTGTTGAGTGCTGATTTGTAGAGGTGCATGTGCTCTTTGTAGGTGAGGGCGTGTACTGTGAGGCCGGTTTTCTTGTGTAGTCGTTTTAGTTGTCTAACGGCCCGATTCCACCGGACACGTTACGGCCGCGTTACGGCCGCGTTACGGCTGCGGCACGTCTTGGCCGCGGTCACCGCAGCAGATAGCTTCCACTCTATTCAATGAGACCATTTCCACCGGGCGTGCTGCGGAACGTTTCAGCAGCGTCCCAGGAGCGGCTCGACGCGCCGCAGCGCTATCATTCCATAGCACTTCTATTTTTGACGCAAGCCGTTGCTGAACCGCGTCAATTTCAACAGAGCAGATCGAGCAGGATGTGAAAAAGTTAAAGCCATAGAGCATCCGGTCAATTTTCAAAATAAAACACAATACTCATGTAGCCTATCACAACTTCACATCAACATTATTACGTCATGACCGGTGGCACCAGGTCAGCAGTCAATCAATCAAAGGGTCTCAGAGGGTCGGCAACATGGACAACGAGAGACTCATTGTCGAAGTTCAGCAACATGAAGTCATTTATGTACCAAATCATCCTTTTTATAATGAAAATGGCCGGAAGGACAAAGCGTGGCATTTAATGGCAGTAGTTTTGGGAGTGGAAGGTGAGTACATTAGGTTTAGGATTATCGCGTGATCTCGTAATCTCGCGTGAATACGGCTGGCTCGCAAGGCAGCGCTGCGCTGCCGTAACGCGCCCGGTGGAAATGCACGCAGGGCAGAAGACGCAGAAGACGTTTTTTGAGTTTGTAAAGTTCCGGGGTGAACAAAGGGGGTCAGTTTTCGTTTTCAGGGGGGCCAGTTTGTTGAGGGAGGTAGACAGTGTGTTGTTTTAGATGTTGACGAGGTCCATGGGGGCTGGATTTACAGGAAAGGTGAGGCCGGAGAGAGTGTTTGATATGCAGCTGGAGAGAGAAACTGGACAGATGGATTTAAGATTGCAGAAAGTGATTTTGCGGTCCTGTTTGGGTTCGGGGGCGGGAATGTCAATAACAAGTGAGATGGCCAGGTGGTCAGAGATGGAGAGGTCGGTGCTGGAGACATTGTGGATGTGGAGGCTAGAGGAGCAAACCAGGTCTAGGATGTGCCCAAGGTTGTGGGCACAAACTAAAGCAGTTGAGTAGGTCCAGGAAGTCCATAGCGTTTTTACATTCCGGTGAGTCAATGTGGAGGTTAAAATCGCCATGGAGTAAAACAGATTGTGCAGTGATGAATTCAGAGAGATCTGGGAGGAATGATGGGTTGGGTTTGGGGGGGCGGTAAATGATTGAAATGATGAGAGGTTTGGGGCCGGGTAGCTTGAAAGCCAGGTGTTCAAATGATGGGGCAGCAGGGATGGAGAGTGGGGTGGGTTGGAGGTCTTGAATAGTACCTATTATATGGTGTTGGCGGCTGTATGGAAGATGTTGACCTGTTGCATGCTTTCATTTGTCGGACAATGAAAGGGCATGGAGGAATGTTGAGTAATTTGCTGAAGAACGCATGACAATCTCAATTAAAAGTTTTAATGATCACCTGACAGCAGAGTAATTATCAAAGGCTCAAAGGCTCGTTTTGAAAAAAAATAAAAAAACTCATCTGTAATTAAAATATAATTTCTGAGTATTGGGTGGCTTCCCTTTTGACAATCACGTAGGTTACTGTGCAATTATAGATACCTATAATTAGCCCTATGTTGCTAATTAGTGGCAATTTTCAAGGAGCTCTTCTCTCCCTCCACTAAAGAGTGGTGGAGCACGGATGGTTATGATACAAGAGAAGTTTTTCCCATGTTGTGGCCTATGACAAATACCAACAGAGGCAGTCATTTCGCTTTCTGTCCAAGGGTTTGGACCAGGGCTGCAACAACGAATCGATAAAATCGATAAAAATGTATTACTAAAAGCGAAATTGGTCATTGATTTGTGCGATTAATACGTCACTCGTAGGCGCGGCGCTGCACGCCCACAGCGAGCTTTAGTGTGAGCGATCACAGCTTGTATTTTGGTCATATCTTAACACTGGACTGTAGGCCTATATGAAAGTGTTGTACCTTCACTGTCTGGGTTAAAAAAACTCCTTCAACTCAGTATCCGTCTAGTCCAATCGAAAACTCTGCTGCTGCAGACGGTGTGCAGACGGGCTCTGAGTCGGCCCCGCATGCATCAACAGTCATTTAAAGCAGCGGTAGTAATCACACGACCGGACGGTGTAGAAAGTCCCGTCAGTTAAAAATAGTAATCCAGTTTTTAAATCCATGTTAAAATCGGCAGGATATAGAGCTAGTTAGCTAAGAAAAGATAGCAAACAGTGTCAAAGGTGATGTGTTCAGGTAGGCTCAGTAATAGAATTGACGTGTTCAAATGCAACACAAAATAAAAATCATCTGAGATTTTGGCGAAAACCTGTTTTCCCAGCAATATAAAATAGATAGTAAAGATGGAATTATGACCTGTTTAACGTCCTATCTTGAACTATGATCATCGTATCAGCAATTAAAGCATTAATAAAAGTTATATTTCTAGGAGTCTCGAGGATTGGTATCAATATCAATAAAAATTAACGATCTCCTGTCATCTGAGAAATTAAGATGAATTATTTTAGCATTAACTGGTTAAAGATCTTATCGGTTGACCTGTTAACCATGGACATCCCTTATATACTGTATAGATATAAATGTATATCGTACATTGTATGTTTTTTTTGTGATATCCCAGTTATGTTTTTTTTTTTTTTATCATTTAATATTACTTTTAATAGTTCCGAGATGTTGGAGCAATAACCTGGTGTTTTTACACTTCAGTCTGCACTGTGAATTTGAAGTAATGTTCAGCTTTTGAATAAAGATGCGGCAATTACAAATGTTTTTATCCGATTCATCGATTAATCTAAAAAAATAATCTACCAATTAATCGATTATTAAAATAATCGTTAGTTGCAGCCCTAGTTTGGACACTGGATGTTTCACAAGACTCAGTGTCTTGTAGCATGGTAGGCTGGTTATAAATACTTTAACTGATACAAACATCTGCATGTAAACAACTCTACCATTGAAGAAAATGTTTGTAATTAATAAATGATTAGGTATTGGATTCGATTACATAGCCTCTACATATTGTATGGCATAACACAATAAAATATGTAACTCTGGTAAATGCCTGTATCCAATACATCTTACACTATACACTTACAGCTGGGCTGGCGGTTGTATCAACAGATAAACAGAGAGATCTCGGTCCTATCCTGAAACCCGGCCTGCCTCAGCGACAGCAGTGATGCCCCCGCCACTGTTTACTCCTTACCCAGTTTTCAACACCAAACACCACCGCGCGTCAGGAGGCAGACTTGGGGGGGGGGGGGGGGGGGGCATGCGTGCACCGGTGTGCGTCCTGTGCCGCAGCTGCCGGCCTCTACCCCCTTTCTCCTTCTTCTTCGGGCGGCCTTCATTAAGCAGGGAAAGGGACGGGCTCCCCTGGAGTTATTCAGCGGGGAGAAGCTCAGCAGTGTCCCTTGTTAGCTTAGTTATCGGCGTGGCCATGATGAGCGGGCAGACCTGCCTCCCCCCCCCCCCCCCGGCTACCTACACGGCCGAGCCCTGCCTGGCCGCCGTAATGAAAAAATCCACCGGGGGGCCGTTCTCCTGCTGGGAGGTTAAGGGTTCTCTCTGCATCAATTAACATTTGGTGGGCTACTCGGAAGGAGCCCGGTGAACACTAATGGCCAGGCGAGTGTGAAATCACCCCCGCCAAGGCCCCCCCTCTGTCATGCTCGCTGGCGAGTTCAAATGAGTTCCGGAATGGAAAAAGAGGAGCCGGGAGTGTGAAAAGAGACTGGGAAGAGATTACCATGGATACCGAGGTAGTTTCGTGAATCAATAATTTATCTGTTTCCTAGGAGTTGTAAAAACGTGCCTGTGTGCGGCTGTTTTGGTCTCCCTCAAAACCGTTAGTTTTGTTTGTTGTCATTGTTCTCTTCGGAAAAAAACGTGTTATTGAGTCATACCCCGAAACCTAACGCCAGTGTTAACCCAAAAGTGTCCGCACTCCCTTCCTACGCGACACACGTAAGCCTGTGTGGAAAACCTGGAGGTGCGGCGTACCTGGTAGAAGTTGGGCCAGTAGGTGCTGACGGCCAGCTCCACCTGGCCCCAGGTGCGGGTGGCGGGGCCAGAGACGTTCCAGATAGGCATGCCCAGAGGGCTGTTGTTCTCCTTGATGTAGACGTTGAGCTGGCCGGGCCGGCTGTTGTCCCGGCCTCCAACGTAGTAGTGGAAGAGGACGCAGTGGGTGTCGTTCTCCTTCAGCTGGGGCGTCAGCAGCAGGGCCTTCTGGCCGGCGAAGCGGCCCGACGTGTTCACCATCATGAAGGCGGGGCCTGGAGGACATGGGAGGGGAAATGGAGGTGATGAGGATGACCTCCGTGGGGGTCGGTCGCTGTGTCTGTGGTCCGACGGGTGGACACTCAGGAACTAGGGCTGAGCGATTGATCGAATTCAAACCGGCAACCCAATGTAATAGTACGCGATATACAAATCGCAAAGGCTGCGATACTTTTGCTGTTACTGACTGGAGATTAGTAAGATTCGTATTTATTTTTCTTTTACAATTCAATAAGTAAGATTAAATAAGGATGGTATAATATCAATTCATGCATCAATTCATCTCAACACACGCATGAATGATTTATTGCTTGTTTAGTGAATAATACAGAACATTAAAAAAACGAAAAAATAATTGCAATATTGGTCGAAATAATCACAATTTCATTATTTGCCCAAATCTTTCAGCCCAAACCTCCCCGGGGTCGGTCACTGTTTGCGTCTGTGGTCCGAAGGATGGACGCTCAAATATGAAAGCGAAACAGGACTGATAGTTCTTTACATGAGCTTTAAAAGTCCATTATCTAAGACATTAAAGCTGTGAGTTTTACGATGAATCATAATGAGAGTAAAGGTTTAAAATCTGCGTTAAGGATAAATATGAAATTTATGTAGAGGTCATTCCCTCCGAATAACCTCGACATAATTTAGACATTTTATGGGACTTCCTCTATGTGTCCTTTTATGTGGAATGACCGGCGGCCAATCACAGTCATAAAAATGCAGAATCATTGAGAGGAGTCTCTCTTTGCCTAAATGACAGATCGCTGGGAGATGATGAAAAATCAATAAGTGGTCATATATTTGCCAAGCAAGGCCCATTTAGCTTTTATCATTTGGGTTCTATATTAAAGGTTAATCTAATTCTCTCCCCACTTGCCAATAAAACACAAGTGAGAATGATTACGCTGGCAAACTTTCAATGAGACGTGGGACACATTCTGTTTGTCATCATCCTGCATTGCTTGGCTCGGGAATAAAGTCTCACCGAAAAGTGAGACAGCAACGGTGGGTGCCAAAAACCACGCAATGACGCACGCCATGCCTGTTAATTCTCAATGTCAAATTGTACCCTGTTTTTGTGATTTTCATTGTTCAAAATTATAAAAGGGCCACCTCTAGCTAATTAAGAGACCACAACCACAACACAGCAATAGATCTGGGATTACTTTTTTTGTTGGCTTCACCATCGAGACAAACACTCAGGATGACCAACTAGCGGTTTCGCCGTGTGCCCAGAGTTTGCTAGCCCCAGAACCCTTGTGGTTCAACGACTCTGGTTTTGGCCACGAAGTGTTGTGCCACACTTGTGATGCACCGCAATTTCATCTGTCTACAGCCTCAGATTACAAGGCGCAGTGCTTGTCATGTTTACAGAATGGAACTAGAGACAAACAGCGGAGGTCGAAGAACAGAAGAAGAAGAAGAAGAAGAAGAAGAAGAAGAGGAGTGAGGAAGAGCGGGAGCTGTTGTGGGTTGTGATGACAACCAGTCAATGTTCCCTGGTTTCGCCCGTCATGTGCGGTGCCAAGTTGTTTCTCGGCAGGATCCCGACAGAATGGGATCTTGTGGGCCCTGTAATTTCATGTTCACATAGCACCATTCAGGGACAACCTTAAAAAAGATCCAATGTCTTCAAAAGCCAGGATATTGCATCCTTAACAGAGAAAATCAATTCCAATCTGTCTCCTCTACTTAGTCTCATGTAGCCTAATTGTTTCTGAGGCTATCCAGGAAGTCATGTGCTAGGATTGAGAGGCTGTTACTAAAAATGACTTTGAGACACTTATTTGTCCGATTTCAATCAGGCGGCTCCACGCAAGTGCTTTGAGGTCTCCCTAGTAACAATGAACCATCTGTTCAGGTGCCCAAACCATTTACGTTTTTTTTGTTTCCCCCCAGAGGGGCGTCAACCACCCTTGGTGTTATGCGAACCAGCACTAATAATCCGATGATGAATTGTTCAATTGTAACTCAAGTTACAAAGACAAAACATGCTGGCACCATGGCTTTCCACTATGATTAAAACAGGTTGCTTACTATTCATGGGAAACAGTCACATCGCAGTACCGTAGCACATGAGATTTATGCATGAGTGCGTCTGCTGTTGGTAATTAGAGAAGCAGCATTTGTACATCTGTACCACGATGTTAATGAAACATTAATAAAACAATGGGTACACTGTGTAATGAGTCGCATCTTGTTTGCCACATCTTTAAATGTTTCCGTTAATGTGTATTAAGAGTTTCTCCGATTATATATCAGCCAGAAAAACAACCTTATTATCGTGTAAGGGGATCCGTTAAACAACAAGGTAGCTTAGTCCCCATATTCTAAATCCAAAAATTCTGTCGGGTTTAGGTCACTGCAGCCAGAAGAGAAAGGCTCATTATCAACTACCCGAATACGATGACAAGTAAGAATAGAATGTTTCAAGGGGACCTGTGACAACTCATCATGACGCCTTTGTAGTCCCCAGACAGAACAAAAAAGTCTGTCATTCAGTAGCCTGGCACTCCAAGCCATAATGACCGCAAAAAAACACAGGAGAGGATGACAAACTAATTAGCAAGCTTATCTAAGAGTAATATATATATATATAAATAGCATCATGTATCAATGTGTTAGTCCTGTGCTAATGTGGTAGAGATGAACAAGATGTTTTCTGTCTTCTTTTTCTTCTTCCTCCATCTCTCTGCTTGGTGCCTGAACAATGACATGTTCAGGACCAATTAAAAATAAAGAGCCCCTCACATTGGAAGGCTCAGTCAGCTCTGTAACTCCATAAAGAGCAGTGCTCTGCTATCGCAGACTCTGAGGTATTCACCAGCACAAATGTACAATTATTCCAATGTAGGCCATGTTCACCTTTAATTATAGTGATGACTGCACAAAAACTACATGACATTGCCTTGTATGAAATACTAATTCTCAAAAGAGGACATTCGGAAGCAGTGGGGCTCCAGAGGTTCTGAATTATAGATGACGTAATCTATCGAAAATTAATACAAAAGAAAAGATTTCACAAATATGAATTTGTAATTCGTTGATTTGACCTGATGTAGGAACTGAAGGAAATACAGAAATAGTTTGAATTTGGAAGGTAGAAAACTGTTGCCTGGGTTTACCACTGTCTGACTGTGGCATGGATGTTTAATGAGCTATTCTTTCATCCAGTAGTCCAGGGGGTGTTTTCCAAAATATAGTTTTTACCAAACACATAAGTGAGTTTATTTATTTGTGGTTGACTGGCATCAAATGCTTCTCAGGTGTGTGAGGCTGACATAAAAAACCGACAATGCATCCAGTCAACGCTTAACCCATCCGACAGATCACGTGCCAGTAGTTATTTGCGTGGAATTCAGGTTGTTTGTGATGAAGAGAAGCAAGCGCCCTTGTGTATTGACTCTGCTGCAAGATTTTTCAAAGTGGCATCTCTGAGTCGAGCGTCCTGCTCACAAATTGGCAATCAAACCCAAAATGAACGTCCCACGGGGGACAATCCGAACCACTTAGCGCTTTCACTCTCTGGGTCCTAACAGATCACCTCCTCAAATAGGAGAAACTACAAAACACAACGCCCCGACTCGAGGTCTCCGGTCGCCGCCCCTTGCGACCCAGGGCCTGTCTAATAAACCACTGAGTCATTTAAATTGAATCTCATTTGTCAGAGCGGCATGCTCCTGCCTCCGCAAACATCACCCCGAGGCACGGGTGACATCTAATAAGCCTACTGTCAGAAGGTCCCATAAACACCATGAACCCTCGCCTTCGTACACACGGTGAAGAGGGCCGTCCATTCAATGCCTAGAGCCTCTCCATAAGACCAGCCGGAAAGGGAAAATGAGCTCAACGGACTATACGGTAGCATGGAGAACATGGTGGCATTGGTACATTTCCTGTCATATATCATCACCGTGTATTTTGTGCACTTGAAGATGCCTGACAAATTCAATAGGCAGAAGTAACATGCACCATTATTGTTATTGTGTATTTTGCCCGTGCTCACAATTGCCTTTCTGTCAATGTACTGTTATTGTGATTGTCATTGTGGTGGAATATAGCAGTAGCATGATTGACGGTAGTGTGATTTATGTTCTTGGCTGAGACAAGCAGAGGAAAAGCAAGAAGCCATGAAAACATTTGTCAATGGTGATGTGGAAAGTAAAAACAATATCTTTCTAGATTTATCTCCAAACAGAAGAGAATGCTATTGTTGTTTTGAGGCAATATACTTGTTTTCATTTGTGTACAATAAGTCATCCTCACTTATCATCCACACTCACTACAAATTAATAAATACAATATCAATTCAGAAGTCTAGGCGGAGAGAAAACTGCCTGACTGGACATGTTATGGTCAATTGCGTCACAGGATTTAAATAACCAGCTATAAATTGTTCATTTTTCATTATTGCATTGATCCACATTGAATCAGATCATGGGATACAGGTGCATGACCCAAAATTTGCCTCGAGATTGGTTGACCACTGTTATATAAACCACCGGCTGAGTATTGCAAATATAGCTGTACACAGATTGCTTTAGCGAGCTATATATAATAAGTAATAAGTAATTCATTGCAAACCTTCCGAAGAAATATCTAATCTTATTTGTCATGTTATTGCCATTATAATCCACATTTTGTTTGTTTTTTTGTTTTGTCTGTGCTTGCTTGTGTATAGGCTAGTATATTTTTATACTATACTATATTTTCGGTCTGATACCACATGTTCTATGATTAATGATGAGATGAAATGGTTAATTTAATCCTATATAAGCATGCAATGACACTACTGTCTGCTGCTACAGGAAGAAAATGGCATTGCTATAGCAAAGACTGAAGATGGAAGATTGAGAGAAGCAGTAGATTGCATTTTATTAATCAGATTCAATATTGTGTGAAAGAAAATAAGGCTAAAATGGCTGTAAAATGGCTATGGAATCCCCTTGTAATTTAGTTCACTCCAATTGCGAACTTTCTTCCCAATCATAAAAGTCTATCGGATGCATTGGATGGAGGTATTTAGATTCATTATGGGTTGAGTGATGGGTACAAGTGGAGGATATAATTTGCAATAATGACTAGTGCTCATTATTTCGCCTGCATTCGGAGTCCTGAACTCTGGAGAAAATCGTTATGTTGGGGGGGGAATCAAAATGGAGGGGCGCTCTTTAAATCCAGACCCTCCAGGTCTCATTTGCTAATAAAATTCACAGAGGTCACAACCGCAGCAAAGCTCACCAGCCGCTTTGGAAATGTCAATGAAGACAGCGCTATTCTCCCTTTCAGCCACCAATCTAAAAAGATCTCGCTGTGAGGGGGTAAGGTTAATGTGGGTAGCCGGGGCTTCTGCTCAATTTTCTAGACATTTCCCTGTGTTCTCTGAAACATGATAGAAGCCTTAAAAAATAACACTGAATAAGTTCGGTGCTTGACGGTATGGCTGGTGGCGCCTTTTCCCCGGGGTTGAACGAAATTCACCCCGAAAACCATCCATCATCCTATCCGCATTTATATTCAAAAGGGTTGACGTGGCAACCGGTGATGCCTGTTGTGGGCCGTGACAACGACCCCTTTTGCTGAGTGTCAATCAATGTCTTCCGTTTGATGTTAATTATGTAATCTCAATACGTCCCCCAGAAATGAGGCTCTCCTGCTGATGACCCAACCGCTGGACCACCCCCGAGGGTTAGCCATGTCTCCAGAGTCACCTGGCCGACGTGGATCGTTTGCCGTTATCACACGTGTGCTGAGACACGATGCAATATGCAAATGTGTCCTCCAACATGACCGTTTGGTGTGCCATCATAATCCTGTTAAAAGTAGCGTGTGCAATCCCATTTGGTAGGTCCCGCCTCAGCCTTTGTCCCGAGCTTCGCAGACACACCGAATTCTGGAAATCTGTAATTCTGGGAAAAACGTTGAACAGTGGAGTTTATTCACAAATGTACGAAATGACTCCCCTTAGTGACACTATAATAATATCGTGGTGCTTCTCCTTAACCTCACAATGATGCAAACATCTGAGGGCTCTGGGTTTTCACATGAAGTTGGGGTCGGATTCAAAAGCAATTAGCTTATTTTCACACCCTGGGCGCCCTCTTGTCTGGCTCCCATCGACGGAAAATTGCATCTTTAGCTGATGTGATTTTAAATTCTGATTACATTTGCGATGCCCTTCAGTTAGCTGTAGTTTTCTGTGCTACCATTTGACATGGTTATGGCTTCCCTTTGTAGTAAAAGGCAGAACCAGCCAGAGTAACCATCCCAGGGAGAGCGAGGTCTAGACCTGTACATTGCCTCCTGATGTCATGGTCAAAAAAAAAGGCCAGGTATAAATGTGTGACTTCTGAGAACAATGTGCTCTTCAAACATTGACTTTGGCCTTGCTCTGGGAAGCAATATCCAAAAGTAGCGACGGTGGTAATCGTTGACAAGAATCTATCAGACACTGAGATGATCACTGCCGCCCTGTGACGACTCATCCGCCTGGTCCTTTCTTCTGGTCCAAGGACATTGACAGGCACACTGAGAGACAGCTTCAGCCAGACGACCTATTGCAATTTTCCTCTCTCTTCCTCCCCACCAATTTAGAGACACACATTATGGCAAAAACAATGCGCCATTCTGCTGTTGCCTGTGTTTTCTATTGTACTTAGCATAACACAAAAACTCTAATTAATCTCCGTTAGAGGACTCTATTCTCCCGGTCCTCTCGCCGTTTCTCCCTGGAACGAGTCTCCGGAGAGGTTTGGGTAGCAGCAGTCCACTGCTGGCAGACACTATGGCACCATCAGGGAAGAGGCAACCTCTGTACCAGCTGGGGCCCACTAAAAAACAAGGTCCTTTTAAATGGCATCTGGACGTACCACCGCACCCTGCACCCGTCAGATCCACAGAACCGCTACTCTACTTCAAACAGCCTCGAAGTCCCTCCCACAGCAGGCCTGTCCGTCCTTCTCCGAAAATGATGTTAAAGGATTGTATGCAAAGTTGAAAAAAATCATTAAAATAATTCAGTCTTGAACAGTTGATCTTCTACCCCAACAAGAAAGCAATCAACCGCCCGACCCTCAAATTTCATTCCCCTCTCGGAAAATGAACAGTTGCACAGTTGTGCCCAAGGTTGACATATTTTTTTTCCTGATAGAGGCATGGAACGGAGTCCAACTCAGGTCTCCAAGGCTGACAGATACTCATCTTGGCTGAGGGTTTGTATTTTCGATGTTTTTTTTTTACCACGATGACCCAGGACAGATGAGGCTTGCAATGACAGTGTTTGCTTGGGGGTTGAGTCCGGTTGGCTTGGCTAGGGGGAAACATGCTGGGGTGTGGCCAAGCACACACACATGCACACAGCCACACACACACACACACACACACACACACACACACACACACACACACACACACACACAGCCACACACACACACACACACACACACACACACACACACACACACACACACACACACACACACACACACACACACACACACACACACACACACACACACACACAGGGCTGAGCCACCCTCAAGGAGCCAAAGCATGCAATCAGAGCTGCGCTGAGGGATAAACAAGGGCACTCTGCGTCCAGACGTAGCAATTAGGTAGGGAAAGCATCCGAGTAAACAACCCGGGCTTTCAGGCCCCCACTGAAGCTCGTGTTTTCGCCTTTATGTGCTCAACGGGAAAGAGGTGGTGGTAGTGGTGGTGGTGTTGGTGGTGGTAGTGGGATCCATCCCCTTCATGTGGACAGGAGGGTGGGGGTGTTATTCTGGGTTTCCTTTTGGTATGTATTTACACCTCGGGTGGAATAAGGGCCACTTTGGTCCTGATCTGGGAGGGGATGAGTTGAAACGCAGAGTAAGTCCTTACTGGGATTTGTGGCCCAGGCATATCAACATGTTGTATATAAGGATGTTAAGTCCTTGCTGCACAAACTGAGCTCCATTTGGCAAATTAATTTGTTATTATGTTGATTGGTACAATGTCATTTAATGGGTAATGGATGTTTTCATTAAATGTTATCGGAATGAGCATTAGAAGGGATATTAGTACTATCAGGCATTTGTTTACAGCCGATAGGACTGATAAAAATTGAGGTCTTATTCATCTAAATAAGAGATCTTCCAGCTTTTTATTACCTTATAATAGCGGTGAACAAAAGGGACAAATTATATATTAAGCACTTATTTATGCTCGATCTAGTTCAAACTCATTCAGGCTGGTGATGACTATGACCATATGTGCTGCCGGAAGCAACAACATAAATAACAAAACATAGTCAGGGTGAAGGGATGTTTTAATAATCCTCACCTTGATCATACATTCCCTTTGCCGTCAACAAACTTTATTTGAAGAAGCTGCTGTACAAAATGTCTTCCTTGGACGTGTTTGAGCTGGTAATGCGGCCGGCCTTGTCCACTTCTAATTCCATTCCCTCTCCACCGCGGCCGGGGGGAATAACGATCGGTTGTGGGAGCGTGCTGAGGCTGTTTGCAAGCCGTTCATAAGTATGGGTTGAGAGGGACATGGCAATAGCAGGTGAGATAGCTTTTTTTTCAAGCGGTGTGGCTTTCACCTAAATGCATTTCTATTCAACCTCCCCCGCCGCTCATCCCAAAACAATTTTAGCCATCGAGTGCCACTACATTTCATGGCTCTTTCACAGCGGTCAAAGAGGGGAGATTACTGTTTTATATGGCAGGCGGTGTGCACTGGCACGGAGAAGCGGAGGGAGAGCAATGCCGCAACCCGCTAATTACCCACAATTCAAAGTGCGGAGGGTGAAAAGCGCGCCTGTTTTTGGAGGGTACTCGTGCTAGAAGGCACAATCAGAGATGCCTCTTCAGCAGACATGCGACTTTAATCAGGTATGTTAAATTTAGCCGGCTAGCGTGTTGTTAATTTCAGGGTTAAGTCTCTGTTGAGGCTCCGCCGCCACCTTTGTCCGACCTCTGCGTGTGCCGACATAAATCATTTGCGACGGAAAAAGGTAGGAGCCCAACCGCCCACCCCTGCCTCTAGCACTCCAGACACAGGTAATGTCCCCCTGGGTGGTTCCACACGGACCCCCCTGACACACACCGATGCGTGCAGCTTCCCGGGCACGGGGACTGGTAGAAATTAGCACGGGCCCGCTAATTAATTCACCCCCTGTCACCGAGGAGGCCAGGCGCAATCTATCTGCCACGCAGCCTTTGTGAGATTAGGCGTCAGAGGAGGGGGGGGAAAACAATATCCATTAGTTTACCACACCACCTTTGTTGGATGGAGCATGAAAAAAACAAAAGCGCCGGTTCCATTAGTCTGATGCCTTCTGTGTCTCCTGCCCTGGTGGTGGTTGTGACTCCCCGTTTCAAAGTGTACGAGGAGCGATCAATGAAACATTAAAGAGACAAATTGCGCGAGGCGGAGACAACGTGCGGGGGAAGGCATTCTGATGAATCTTTCTGCGTCGGGGGCTGACGAAGGAGAGGATTCTTTAATTGAAATGGATTTTGAGTATTTTAATATCAAATGGATTCCCGGTGCTTTTGTCTCTATTTGCATTGTTGTCACAAAGGAGTGGGGTAGCTGGATATTGATGTGCGACCAGGCACCATCAACAACCTTCATCAATGATAAAAGAGGGAATAGAGCTGGACAGATGGAGGGAGAATGTGCCAATGTTCCTTTCTCCGTGAGGCAGATACTAATAGTTTTTAAGATTCATAAGAAGAATAAATATGAACTTCTATTAATAAGTAATTCCTTGCGTGATGCGTGTGCGTAGCACAGTCTGTGTGATGTGAACAGGGATTTTAATAGATTTTTCGACTCTCAATGGCCTGAATGCCTTCGGTTTACGACAGCCGTCCCTTATTAAGAAAATAATGCAGTCGAGAACAAGCAACGTTTTTCTGTGAGACAGGCTTTTGTTAGCGTGGCACTCCTCTTTCTATGCTTCGCCTAAGGTGTGAAAATGGCCATACTATATAACAATGATGCTTTCTCCCCACCGACGGTGTCCCCTACTTTACCTGAGGGCGTCCAGGGATCCGGGGAGGGCTTCTCTCGGGCGATGACCTGCTCCCAGTCAAGGTCATCCTCCCGGCCTTGGCTGTAGCCGCAGCCTGCCAGTGGCTTCTCAAAGTTACAGTCACCTGTGACAAAAAAAGGGGGGAGAAATTGATACTGTTATATGGCTTTTCCATTAACTTGCCGCCCAAATGAATGAGCACATAAATTACATTCCCCCCGCCCGCCCGCCCGCCCGCCCGCCCCTCCACCCCTCCACCAACCTTCCCCTTTTCTTTCACCAGCCCTGTTCGTAATGCAATACTCCAGACAATGAGATGCATTTAAGTGAGACAGACTGACGGATTACTGTAGCGGGCGAGGCACAACATACATTACCATCATTAGCAACACGGCAGTCCAATTCCACTATGACAAGTATGAAGTGGCCGAACTCCATCATCGTTAGACATTATGTTCACAAGCCGCGCCACCATCTAGAGGAAATTGATTTATTTTGGTTCCCGCATAACTTTCTGCTGTTTATGGACTTTAGTCCTCCTTGTTCCCTCTAATCTCCCCCCAAAGAGCTTCGGCGGGGCTCGTCATGCGATCACTTGAAACAAACAACCGTGTGATCGGAAAGTAGCAACGACGAGACACCGACGGCAACCAACCCCCTCCTTCCACACGGCCACAACCACACAGACACCAACCCAGCCAATCTAAACGCCTTTCGCTCCCATCCATAAATCTGAGCCACAATATTGGACAGGAAGACGGTCCATCCATATTGCACCACCTCCGGGGGTCCCCCTCCTATAGCGCGGTCCGCCTCCGCCTCAGAGCCCGACAGGTGACTTAACGCCGTGTATACGGCTTGATGTTGTTCGGGATCGCAGGATTATAGGCCGCTGTTTATTGCCGCGGCTTGTTTGCCGTTTGTTTTCTTTAGAGCGCCGCGAGAGCGTGTGTCACATGCGCGTTTTATTGCCCAGAGAGGAGCGGTCGTTGAGCCAGAATCTACGCCCGGCCAAAAACCAATATCTCATCTCTTACAAGCTCCTTGTGACATTCTCAACGGGTAAAGGCTAGGAGCACCGCTCTTTGTTTTTCCATTTATCTCCGCGGTGACATTTACAGTACATGTGCAAATGAGTGGCCAAACGGAGAGAACACGGTATAATTAATATCCAGCTCTATAGGGCAGCCACTAATGATATATTTGCTGCTTTGTCTGTTTTTTGAGTGGGTGCGTGTAGAGAGGGGAGGGAAGATTGCCAATATATCATTATACTGGTAAAAGGTTGGGGGGGGTTGTTAAGATCTTGTCTGGAAAGACTGAAAAAAATCCATGGGCTTGTAGCTTGTAGGGCCGTGGCTGAGAGCGCGGGGCTGTGGCCGGTTGGGAATGTCAAGCGTAGGCGACTGCATGGAATGGCAATCTCTGAGACGGGGAGTCAATCACCCACGACATCATCTTGTTATCCTCCTCCAATCTCCCCTCCATACCGTCTGCCGTGCATGGCTATGTGTTCCCGGTGTGCCTGGTGCCGCCGCCACCGCGGAAGCAGCAATTGATAGTAAATTGCAGCATTTCCTCCCACACACTTGAACAACAGGGTCTTTATTTCTGTAAGGTGACACAAGGCCTCTTTTTTAGACACCATTCACAAATGACAATAACATTGCGATAACAACATTGTTGTTTTTTTCGTGTCACATAACACGTTACCTATGATTACGATGTCTAATTGGATCATTTTAGTTTGTTTACATTTGGATTTCCATTACCGCCGACGTAATGTTATTTATTTATACTTTTACTGGGATATATTTTAACTTGGAATTTGCTAACAGGTCTGCGGTAAAAAAGAAAAAACGTGCCATTTGGAGAAAACCTAGCCGGTACCAACAGAATATGAAATAACTCGACAACGAGAGCCTTAAGATTGAGTGTCAAGTAGGCCACACCTGTTGCTGCAGACCGCAAACAGGAAGGAACCAGTGGCTGTACTGGGCATTACTTGGCATGGACCCAACAGGAATGTGTGGAACTAACAGAATGTAAAGCAGGGAACGACTGAAAAACATCTGTGCTCTAGCCACCATCTCTGGAGATATGAAATAGTGCATCTATATATAAAAATATTGAATTACAATGTGACAAATGGATACGCTATATATAGAATATTTCGCTTGAATATCGTATCAATATCATCTTGTGTGCTTGTGTGTTTGTGAATGTGCGCATGACATGCGTGTGCGTGTGTTTTTGAGCACGCATTGGTGCGTGTGCCTGAGCTTTTTAGACCTTAGATATTACTTTGTCTCTCGCACCTGGTAGACTGGTTCAGTACAGTCAATATTTACAGAGATGAACCCAACCAATGAACAGCCCTTCCACGTCTTTTCAACAGGCCTCGATTCCAAACATGGCTAGCCTTGAGAAATAAAAACCCTATCACATAGTTATAAAAAAAATTATACATATACATATATATATATATATATGCACCTTAATTTTTTTTTGCCTTTGCATTTCTGTTTAGATCTATAACTACATTTCGTGGTCTCTGCACACTACTTGTACTCTGCACAATGACAAAGTTTAATCAAATCTAATCTAGATTTGATTCAACTTCATATATATATTGGCCTAACATTGCCATCAAGAGCAATGTATCCAGAGACAGCGGGCGATTGGAGAATTTGCATTGAAGTAAAATAACCCACTCCCCAAAGAACATGCGCCCGCTTTCTGTTTAATTTTGAAGGGTTTCATTTTCAAATGTCAAGCCCGTGTTTAATAATGACTCGGAAGAGGGAGACAGGAGAGACGTGTCAGTTTGAAGCTTCATAGGAATCCAGACTTCACACGCCACACGACAATCTTCTATTCCCTGGCTATAAATTATTCCCTTTGCGCTCGGCGGATTTCAACACAAGGAATATTAGCCGCAATCCACTGACGCCTGGTTCGGCAATGATCGCTACTAATACACACAAACTGCGGCAGACAGGAGCCCAGTAAGACACCCTGATCAAAGGAAGGATGCAAATACAGATTTACATTTGTCAAATTAAAATAGTGTTCAGTGTCAAGTACCACCCCTGGACAGATTCGTGAAGGACCATATAGGGGGCCACCATGGAGCTGTCATACTTCAATAATATGTGTTTCATTTTGCACACACAATTTTGCATATTGCATGCTCCAATCACACACTTAAATTGCTGTACCCCTATAGTACCTGCTCCCCCACAATACCTCCCCATGTTGGTTCCCGGTCATGATTGTCTCTTTGAATTGGTTCTCTCCACCTCTTATATAGTTGGAATGTTGGTAGTATGTACACTTGATTTAGAGCCCTATGAATGGTTAGTGTCAACCAAAGTCATATGAGTGTATCAGTTTATTTACAAGCGATACTTCAGCAATTAATAACGTGTGTTTTCCATTGGGTCATTTCCCCCCCATGTTTGACTAAAAATTTGTTGGGATATTAACCGGAAAAGCCATGATTCATAATCTGAGTAGATTGCACAATTACATTACAAGTAAATAATAGATATGTTTCTAGCCGATAATGTGTCTCTCTCTTTTCAGAGAGAGACATAAGGGTAAAGTAGTCTTTGTGGTCAGAAGAAAAGCAATTTGTAAACCAATGCTATAGTGCTTAGCAAATGTTGAATATTGAGAATGACTCAAATTAATTAAAATACATTACAATGTTTCCATGGCAAAGCCAATACCCATATGAAGAAACTTTTCCAGAGGATTGCGCCATATTTAGAGATTGTCAACTATGCAGCGCATCACAATAAACACTGTAATCATCTGAGAGACATCATCCATCTTAGTTATAGGTTATTTTCAGAAGTATACTGTGTATACTACACAACTGTGTTAAGCAGTCAGTCATTAAAACCCCCTATTAAAGCCTGTTTGTCTTAATATAGCAGCATATCAAACCCTCAGAAAAGATTTAAAATTGCTATTGACCTGAAATCCAATGATGCAATCTAATGGTTCACAAAAATGGAAAGCACAAAGTACATGAAAGGAAAAAAACGACTTACAAATTAAAACAAAAACAAAAAAAGAAAGGATGACTGATTATATATTAAATGCCTTCCACAGAAATGTGTGTCTCTCCAACTGGGTCTCCTCAAGAGAAATGTGGCGCGTGCATGCAAATGAACAAATCAATCAATATCATCATAACAGTGCACGCACCCTAGGAGGTTTCAATTGGTGTCAGCGTGTGGCACTACCCAAACATAATCAGCCGCGACAGCTACTGAAATTGATGTCCCCGCGAGAGGTTGCCAACTCTCTGAAGGAGAGCGTTTTAACTTTGTGCCAAAGCCCCTATGAGGTGGAGAGGAATCAGGCGGTTTGGGGAGAGGAATGCATCACACTGTAAACATCGCCTCCCTTAAAGGGAAACCGAGAAAAAGGTGACCCCAGATATGTCATTAAACAATTTATTCCTGAGTGCGAATACACAGCGGTCTTTATATTCTCACGCCGAGTGCATTTCAAAGAAATCCATCCATCTTTTTACTGGCCTCAGCCAGAGGCCAGAATCAATATTTCAACCCCCTCAATGCCGTTGCCAATTTCTCATAAAGATTTTCAAGTCTGACTTAAAAGGCCTTTTGTTATTGCACCTGTAACAAAAGTAAACTTTAGGTATTAAAAGCCATTTATGGGAAAGTTTAGTGATTGAGCGCTGCACAGACTTTTAATATAGAAGAATGGGGTCGCAGTAGAGCAAAGTAAATATATATCTTTAAATCATGAAATCACGATTTTGTGTCCATGATAAGAGTTGTCATTACCATTACTCCTCCAGCATTGTTTTATATCCTCGATATTTTTTTATATATCAATCAAAAAATCCATTTCAAGTGTGAAAAGGAAGGCCAACTACAAATGATTATGATAATGGCTACATAGACCATTTAACTATTAACATTTGATAGTCCTTTGATCAGTTTGTATTGTTTCCACAGAAAATGTGAAAGGGAGTTATTGACGGTCTCCAAGGGAAATGGCTGACAATGACATAGTGCTTGAAACAGTGGATCAAATAGGATACTAATGATTGCCTAATTATGACATACGATAGCAATTATTGCCAAATTAGATAGCAGTTAAGACTTACCTGTGTAGACTCATTTTAAGGGGGCATAGCAGGACAAGAAAGGACAAGTGGTTAGGCAAAGGGGAAAAATAGGATAATGTAGCGCTATTAGCACGGTGTGTGCTATTATTTGAATGAAATAACACACCATTAGATCTGTATTCTCCCTGGAAGACCCCCAGTCTCCTTCAGCCTCACCCTTCTCATCTTCATATTTTTTCTCTCCTCCTGTAAGATATTATTACTGCAAGACCTCCGAAGCCTCTTTGCCAATTCAGCAATTACCAGCCTTCAAACCTGATCTTTCTGTCTGGGAAATCACAGGTCGGCTCTTCACCCCAATCTGCCTCAATGGCTGCACTTGTTTCAACAAACATCTTGTCTGCAGGCGTCCCCCGTCGACCAAAACCACAAGGCAATCTCGGGTAATTTAAAACCAATGTCGACTATCTCATTCTTGCACGGTTAGTTGGGGAGCTTTAGAATCCTGAGGCTAAGCCCCTTAGGGACTGATAGGCCTTTTCACTCTGGCCCTATTTCACTTATCTATTGGCAGCTCCTGCCAAGTCCTATCTCAGCACTGAATTGCATGTATATATATACTGTCTGTTAGGGGGACTTTGAACCGGGAGGGGATTTAGACAATCAATCTCAATATCATTATCAATCACGTCTTGCTGTTCCACACATTGATTCTGGGGAAATAAAGAAGTTTGGAGTGGAGATTTCCACCGATAATCTGCCTGGCTGATCCTTGCGCTTGTCAGCAATGTTTTGCAAATCAAAGCCGACTAACTGCATCCAGTGTGAAAGCGTAAGATCATAACAGTGGAGGAATACTATGTTTTGGAAAAGGTGTTGCTGGCTGACAATGCAGAAAATATAATCCTGTGAATATTTTGGCTCACAATATGGTTCCCATAGTACGAAGAGGACTAATTATTACCAGGGTTAAAACCAGCACGGCATTTCTGTGGGCATTTCATTTCAGAAATCAAGATAAATGTGCTTTACAGCGGAGGTAAAACACGGTCTCTGATCAAATGTGTCCTTATGCATGGCTAGATCAGGGATGACAGCCAGTCTCCTCAAAGATATGCAGAGTTTTGACAGCTGATTTTCAAGCTACGTATGGCAGAACTTGGCACAAAGTTCCCTTTCCTGCTGCGCTTGTCAAGAACATCCTGCAAATTACCTCAAACCCATCACCATTTCTTTCACCTGCCAGGTTGCAATTAAGATGAACATGGAAATTCAATTTAGACACGATGATCCTAAAATCCTTTTCCTAAGAGGTAAAATACAAATCTAGTATGGCCCTTTGAGGATATAAGTATCCTCTAAGGTAAACCTCAAAACATTATGCTATTATTCCACCGCTGCAAGGTCCATTTTGAATCCCAGACAGGACCGAACCACTCAGGCAGGTGCAGACCACCGGCACCAATCACACCGTTTAGAAGAGACAAGGGGAGCGATTGCCCCCTCGTAGCCAGAGAGACTTGGAAAGCATCCACATGTTGAGCATCACATCTAATCTTATTGGAGGCACTGAGGACAACCACCTGCTGGTGCTCATGTAAATGTATGAGGGAGGCAGAGCACGGGGCAAGGCTAGTGTTTAGCTTGCAGAGCGCTAGCTTATGTGCATTCTGACTGGGTTGTCAGCAACAAGGCTGGTTAACAATGGCTCTCCTCTCATTGTTGTTCCCATCATCATTCCGCTCTTTATCCACACAGGCTGTCGGCCTCGCTCTCTCTCTTCCCTCCAGAGGGGAGGGAGAGGAGAATTAGGCTGCTTTCAATTCAGACTAATAATATCTGTCGGTGGCTAGAGTGAATGGCAAAGCAAGGTGCGGGTCGGTTCGGCTTTCCACCTGGCTGCGTTCGGCATAGCCTGGAAATGATTTGGTGTCTGAGTGTAAAAGTGGCAAGGTGCCACGTGATTAAAATCGCTTCTTATTTGTAGAAAAGATAAAAGATGTTGGCACCATAGGGGCTATTCAATTGTGTTATTGTCTGACTCCGGGCTAAAACTAAAACATTAGATCATTTATTTTCTAGTCCCCATCAGGGTCTGTGCTTTAATGTCGTATGGCCCGCATTAAGGTGAAAGTGCTATGTATCCTGTTATGAACATTTATGTATGTATATTTCTATTTTATTATTGCAGGGTAATGTCTGTGCCATATAAAGTCAGCTTTTTGCCAATAGATGCATAGCCCACAAGCAAGCTAGATGTAGGCCTATTTGTTTCTTTCTTTTGTTAACCATGAAAAGGTAACAAACATCATAAAATAACAAATAGCAAAGGATATTAGCTGTGTTTTTGGTACTAACTGGTATCATAGATTTCCACAATGTGTGCAAACAATTTTTGTATGGCACTAGAGTATAGATTTCAAGGAACAGCAGAACATCATGGGGTCTTCTAGATTGTTCTACTTCTCACAGGTCTATGGGCAGAATCCATGTAGATGGTTTTACAGTAGAATCGGGCTCAGCATATCGATTCTCAACAAGGTTCCGGCTCAATATCATACGAGTCTGGAAATAAAAACATAATCTGGATCGGAGAGTCGCATTCAATCATGTGTGATGGGCCACCTGGCCAGAGCCACACATGAAACAAGGCTTACGGAGAGACAATAAAGGCAGAGAACTTCCAGTTCCCTTGGAAAATGGATCTGCACCTTGCCGGCGACCAAGCGGAAAGAGGACCAAATAACAGTGTGTACACAAAAGGAAAGAGCCCCCCACCGCCAAACAGTTTGCCCAGTCCAACTGAAAACAGCATCCACATCCAAACAGGGGATGACCCTTTAGCTTAGAGCCCCCAAGCCGCAGAGAACCAGCTACGTCAACAAACACTTTAGTTCTTTACAAACTGTGTAACATTGGTGGAGAGGAAATGCTAATGACAATATTGGTTAAGAAAATCCCAGTTTCACACTCTGTTTCTCCTGGTCCATTTGTAAACATGCCAGTAACAATGGCATAAATAAATCCAAAGAGAGT
>NC_079419.1:9276790-9308200 GCF_026213295.1 Gadus chalcogrammus | reverse complement strand
ATTAAAGGTTAATCTAATCTCTCCCACTTGCCAATAAAACACAAGTGAGAATGATTACGCTGGCAAACTTTCAATGAGACGTGGGACACATTCTGTTTGTCATCATCCTGCATTGCTTGGCTCGGGAATAAAGTCTCACCGAAAAGTGAGACAGCAACGGTGGGTGCCAAAAACCACGCAATGACGCACGCCATGCCTGTTAATTCTCAATGTCAAATTGTACCCTGTTTTTGTGATTTTCATTGTTCAAAATTTAAAAGGGCCACCTCTAGCTAATTAAGAGACCACAACCACAACACAGCAATAGATCTGGGATTACTTTTTTTGTTGGCTTCACCATCGAGACAACACTCAGGATGACCAACTAGCGGTTTCGCCGTGTGCCCAGAGTTTGCTAGCCCCAGAACCCTTGTGGTTCAACGACTCTGGTTTGGCCACGAAGTGTTGTGCCACACTTGTGATGCACCGCAATTTCATCTGTCTACAGCCTCAGATTACAAGGCGCAGTGCTTGTCATGTTTACAGAATGGAACTAGAGACAAACAGCGGAGGTCGAAGAACAGAAGAAGAGAAGAAGAAGAAGAAGAAGAAGAGGAGTGAGGAAGAGCGGGAGCTGTTGTGGGTTGTGATGACAACCAGTCAATGTTCCCTGGTTTCGCCCGTCATGTGCGGTGCCAAGTTGTTTCTCGGCAGGATCCCGACAGAATGGGATCTTGTGGGCCCTGTAATTTCATGTTCACATAGCACCATTCAGGGACAACCTTAAAAAAGATCCAATGTCTTCAAAAGCCAGGATATTGCATCCTTAACAGAGAAAATCAATTCCAATCTGTCTCCTCTACTTAGTCTCATGCAGCCTAATTGTTTCTGAGGCTATCCAGGAAGTCATGTGCTAGGATTGAGAGGCTGTTACTAAAAATGACTTTGAGACACTTATTTGTCCGATTTCAATCAGGCGGCTCCACGCAAGTGCTTTGAGGTCTCCCTAGTAACAATGAACCATCTGTTCAGGTGCCCAAACCATTTACGTTTTTTTTGTTTCCCCCCAGAGGGGCGTCAACCACCCTTGGTTATGCGAACCAGCACTAATAATCCGATGATGAATTGTTCAATTGTAACTCAAGTTACAAAGACAAAACATGCTGGCACCATGGCTTTCCACTATGATTAAAACAGGTTGCTTACTATTCATGGGAAACAGTCACATCGCAGTACCGTAGCACATGAGATTTATGCATGAGTGCGTCTGCTGTTGGTAATTAGAGAAGCAGCATTTGTATCTGTACCACGATGTTAATGAAACATTAATAAAACAATGGGTACACTGTGTAATGAGTCGCATCTTGTTTGCCACATCTTTAAATGTTTCCGTTAATGTGTATTAAGAGTTTCTCCGATTATATATCAGCCAGAAAAACAACCTTATTATCGTGTAAGGGGATCCGTTAAACAACAAGGTAGCTTAGTCCCCATATTCTAAATCCAAAAATTCTGTCGGGTTTAGGTCACTGCAGCCAGAAGAGAAAGGCTCATTATCAACTACCCGAATACGATGACAAGTAAGAATAGAATGTTTCAAGGGGACCTGTGACAACTCATCATGACGCCTTTGTAGTCCCCAGACAGAACAAAAAAGTCTGTCATTCAGTAGCCTGGCACTCCAAGCCATAATGACCGCAAAAAAACACAGGAGAGGATGACAAACTAATTAGCAAGCTTATCTAAGAGTAATATATATATATATAAATAGCATCATGTATCAATGTGTTAGTCCTGTGCTAATGTGGTAGAGATGAACAAGATGTTTTCTGTCTTCTTTTTCTTCTTCCTCCATCTCTCTGCTTGGTGCCTGAACAATGACATGTTCAGGACCAATTAAAAATAAAGAGCCCCTCACATTGGAAGGCTCAGTCAGCTCTGTAACTCCATAAAGAGCAGTGCTCTGCTATCGCAGACTCTGAGGTATTCACCAGCACAAATGTACAATTATTCCAATGTAGGCCATGTTCACCTTTAATTATAGTGATGACTGCACAAAAACTACATGACATTGCCTTGTATGAAATACTAATTCTCAAAAGAGGACATTCGGAAGCAGTGGGGCTCCAGAGGTTCTGAATTATAGATGACGTAATCTATCGAAAATTAATACAAAAGAAAAGATTTCACAAATATGAATTTGTAATTCGTTGATTTGACCTGATGTAGGAACTGAAGGAAATACAGAAATAGTTTGAATTTGGAAGGTAGAAAACTGTTGCCTGGATTTACCACTGTCTGACTGTGGCATGGATGTTTAATGAGCTATTCTTTCATCCAGTAGTCCAGGGGGTGTTTTCCAAAATATAGTTTTTACCAAACACATAAGTGAGTTTATTTATTTGTGGTTGACTGGCATCAAATGCTTCTCAGGTGTGTGAGGCTGACATAAAAAACCGACAATGCATCCAGTCAACGCTTAACCCATCCGACAGATCACGTGCCAGTAGTTATTTGCGTGGAATTCAGGTTGTTTGTGATGAAGAGAAGCAAGCGCCCTTGTGTATTGACTCTGCTGCAAGATTTTTCAAAGTGGCATCTCTGAGTCGAGCGTCCTGCTCACAAATTGGCAATCAAACCCAAAATGAACGTCCCACGGGGGACAATCCGAACCACTTAGCGCTTTCACTCTCTGGGTCCTAACAGATCACCTCCTCAAATAGGAGAAACTACAAAACACAACGCCCCGACTCGAGGTCTCCGGTCGCCGCCCCTTGCGACCCAGGGCCTGTCTAATAAACCACTGAGTCATTTAAATTGAATCTCATTTGTCAGAGCGGCATGCTCCTGCCTCCGCAAACATCACCCCGAGGCACGGGTGACATCTAATAAGCCTACTGTCAGAAGGTCCCATAAACACCATGAACCCTCGCCTTCGTACACACGGTGAAGAGGGCCGTCCATTCAATGCCTAGAGCCTCTCCATAAGACCAGCCGGAAAGGGAAACTGAGCTCAACGGACTATACGGTAGCATGGAGAACATGGTGGCATTGGTACATTTCCTGTCATATATCATCACCGTGTATTTTGTGCACTTGAAGATGCCTGACAAATTCAATAGGCAGAAGTAACATGCACCATTATTGTTATTGTGTATTTTGCCCGTGCTCACAATTGCCTTTCTGTCAATGTACTGTTATTGTGATTGTCATTGTGGTGGAATATAGCAGTAGCATGATTGACGGTAGTGTGATTTATGTTCTTGGCTGAGACAAGCAGAGGAAAAGCAAGAAGCCATGAAAACATTTGTCAATGGTGATGTGGAAAGTAAAAACAATATCTTTCTAGATTTATCTCCAAACAGAAGAGAATGCTATTGTTGTTTTGAGGCAATATACTTGTTTTCATTTGTGTACAATAAGTCATCCTCACTTATCATCCACACTCACTACAAATTAATAAATACAATATCAATTCAGAAGTCTAGGCGGAGAGAAAACTGCCTGACTGGACATGTTATGGTCAATTGCGTCACAGGATTTAAATAACCAGCTATAAATTGTTCATTTTTCATTATTGCATTGATCCACATTGAATCAGATCATGGGATACAGGTGCATGACCCAAAATTTGCCTCGAGATTGGTTGACCACTGTTATATAAACCACCGGCTGAGTATTGCAAATATAGCTGTACACAGATTGCTTTAGCGAGCTATATATAATAAGTAATAAGTAATTCATTGCAAACCTTCCGAAGAAATATCTAATCTTATTTGTCATGTTATTGCCATTATAATCCACATTTTGTTGTTTTTTTTGTTTTGTCTGTGCTTGCTTGTGTATAGGCTAGTATATTTTTATACTATACTATATTTTCGGTCTGATACCACATGTTCTATGATTAATGATGAGATGAAATGGTTAATTTAATCCTATATAAGCATGCAATGACACTACTGTCTGCTGCTACAGGAAGAAAATGGCATTGCTATAGCAAAGACTGAAGATGGAAGATTGAGAGAAGCAGTAGATTGCATTTTATTAATCAGATTCAATATTGTGTGAAAGAAAATAAGGCTAAAATGGCTGTAAAATGGCTATGGAATCCCCTTGTAATTTAGTTCACTCCAATTGCGAACTTTCTTCCCAATCATAAAAGTCTATCGGATGCATTGGATGGAGGTATTTAGATTCATTATGGGTTGAGTGATGGGTACAAGTGGAGGATATAATTTGCAATAATGACTAGTGCTCATTATTTCGCCTGCATTCGGAGTCCTGAACTCTGGAGAAAATCGTTATGTTGGGGGGGGAATCAAAATGGAGGGGCGCTCTTTAAATCCAGACCCTCCAGGTCTCATTTGCTAATAAAATTCACAGAGGTCACAACCGCAGCAAAGCTCACCAGCCGCTTTGGAAATGTCAATGAAGACAGCGCTATTCTCCCTTTCAGCCACCAATCTAAAAAGATCTCGCTGTGAGGGGGTAAGGTTAATGTGGGTAGCCGGGGCTTCTGCTCAATTTTCTAGACATTTCCCTGTGTTCTCTGAACACATGATAGAAGCCTTAAAAATAACACTGAATAAGTTCGGTGCTTGACGGTATGGCTGGTGGCGCCTTTTCCCCGGGGTTGAACGAAATTCACCCCGAAAACCATCCATCATCCTATCCGCATTTATATTCAAAAGGGTTGACGTGGCAACCGGTGATGCTGTTGTGGGCCGTGACAACGACCCCTTTTGCTGAGTGTCAATCAATGTCTTCCGTTTGATGTTAATTATGTAATCTCAATACGTCCCCCAGAAATGAGGCTCTCCTGCTGATGACCCAACCGCTGGACCACCCCGAGGGTTAGCCATGTCTCCAGAGTCACCTGGCCGACGTGGATGCGTTTGCCGTTATCACACGTGTGCTGAGACACGATGCAATATGCAAATGTGTCCTCCAACATGACCGTTTGGTGTGCCATCATAATCCTGTTAAAAGTAGCGTGTGCAATCCCATTTGGTAGTCCCGCCTCAGCCTTTGTCCCGAGCTTCGCAGACACACCGAATTCTGGAATCTGTAATTCTGGAAAAACGTTGAACAGTGGAGTTTATTCACAAATGTACGAAATGACTCCCCTTAGTGACACTATAATAATATCGTGGTGCTTCTCCTTAACCTCACAATGATGCAACATCTGAGGGCTCTGGGTTTTCACATGAAGTTGGGGTCGGATTCAAAGCAATTAGCTTATTTTCACACCCTGGGCGCCCTCTTGTCTGGCTCCCATCGACGGAAAATTGCATCTTTAGCTGATGTGATTTTAAATTCTGATTACATTTGCGATGCCCTTCAGTTAGCTGTAGTTTTCTGTGCTACCATTTGACATGGTTATGGCTTCCCTTTGTAGTAAAGGCAGATACCAGCCAGAGTAACCATCCCAGGGAGAGCGAGGTCTAGACCTGTACATTGCCTCCTGATGTCATGGTCAAAACAGGCCAGGTATAAATGTGTGACTTCTGAGAACAATGTGCTCTTCAAACATTGACTTTGGCCTTGCTCTGGGAAGCAATATCCAAAAGTAGCGACGGTGGTAATCGTTGACAAGAATCTATCAGACACTGAGATGATCACTGCCGCCCTGTGACGACTCATCCGCCTGGTCCTTTCTTCTGGTCCAAGGACATTGACAGGCACACTGAGAGACAGCTTCAGCCAGACGACCTATTGCAATTTTCCTCTCTCTTCCTCCCCACCAATTTAGAGACACACATTAAGGCAAAAACAATGCGCCATTCTGCTGTTGCCTGTGTTTTCTATTGTACTTAGCATAACACAAAAACTCTAATTAATCTCCGTTAGAGGACTCTATTCTCCCGGTCCTCTCGCCGTTTCTCCCTGGAACGAGTCTCCGGAGAGGTTTGGGTAGCAGCAGTCCACTGCTGGCAGACACTATGGCACCATCAGGAAGAGGCAACCTCTGTACCAGCTGGGGCCCACTAAAAAACAAGGTCCTTTTAAATGGCATCTGGACGTACCACCGCACCCTGCACCCGTCAGATCCACAGAACCGCTACTCTACTTCAAACAGCCTCGAAGTCCCCTCCCACAGCAGGCCTGTCCGTCCTTCTCCGAAAATGATGTTAAAGGATGTATGCAAAGTTGAAAAAATCATTAAAATAATTCAGTCTTGAACAGTTGATCTTCTACCCCAACAAGAAAGCAATCAACCGCCCGACCCTCAAATTTCATTCCCCTCTCGGAAAATGAACAGTTGCACAGTTGTGCCCAAGGTTGACATATTTTTTTCCTGATAGAGGCATGGAACGGAGTCCAACTCAGGTCTCCAAGGCTGACAGATACTCATCTTGGCTGAGGGTTTGTATTTTCGATGTTTTTTTTTTACCACGATGACCCAGGACAGATGAGGCTTGCAATGACAGTGTTTGCTTGGGGGTTGAGTCCGGTTGGCTTGGCTAGGGGGAAACATGCTGGGGTGTGGCCAAGCACACACACATGCACACAGCCCACACACACACACACACACACACACACACACACACACACACACACACACACACACACACACCACACACACACCACACACACACAGCCACACACACCACACACACACACACACACACAAACACCACACACACACACCACACAACACACACACACACACACACACACAGGGCTGAGCCACCCTCAAGGAGCCAAAGCATGCATCAGAGCTGCGCTGAGGGATAAACAAGGGCACTCTGCGTCCAGACGTAGCAATTAGGTAGGGAAAGCATCCGAGTAAACAACCCGGGCTTTCAGGCCCCCACTGAAGCTCGTGTTTTCGCCTTTATGTGCTCAACGGGAAAGAGGTGGTGGGTGTTGGTGGTGGTAGTGGGATCCATCCCCTTCATGTGGACAGGAGGGTGGGGGTGTTATTCTGGGTTTCCTTTTGGTATGTATTTACACCTCGGGTGGAATAAGGGCCACTTTGGTCCTGATCTGGGAGAGGATGAGTTGAAACGCAGAGTAAGTCCTTACTGGGATTTGTGGCCCAGGCATATCAACATGTTGTATATAAGGATGTTAAGTCCTTGCTGCACAAACTGAGCTCCATTTGGCAAATTAATTTGTTATTATGTTGATTGGTACAATGTCATTTAATGGGTAATGGATGTTTTCATTAAATGTTATCGGAATGAGCATTAGAAGGGATATTAGTACTATCAGGCATTTGTTTACAGCCGATAGGACTGATAAAAATTGAGGTCTTATTAATCTAAATAAGAGATCTTCCAGCTTTTTATTACCTTATAATAGCGGTGAACAAAAGGGACAAATTATATATTAAGCACTTATTTATGCTCGATCTAGTTCAAACTCATTCAGGCTGGTGATGACTATGACCATATGTGCTGCCGGAAGCAACAACATAAATAACAAAACATAGTCAGGGTGAAGGGATGTTTTAATAATCCTCACCTTGATCATACATTCCCTTTGCCGTCAACAAACTTTATTTGAAGAAGCTGCTGTACAAAATGTCTTCCTTGGACGTGTTTGAGCTGGTAATGCGGCCGGCCTTGTCCACTTCTAATTCCATTCCCTCTCCACCGCGGCCGGGGGGAATAACGATCGGTTGTGGGAGCGTGCTGAGGCTGTTTGCAAGCCGTTCATAAGTATGGGTTGAGAGGGACATGGCAATAGCAGGTGAGATAGCTTTTTTTTCAAGCGGTGTGGCTTTCACCTAAATGCATTTCTATTCAACCTCCCCGCCGCTCATCCCAAAACAATTTAGCCATCGAGTGCCACTACATTTCATGGCTCTTTCACAGCGGTCAAAGAGGGGAGATTACTGTTTTATATGGCAGGCGGTGTGCACTGGCACGGAGAAGAGGAGGGAGAGCAATGCCGCAACCCGCTAATTACCCACAATTCAAAGTGCGGAGGGTGAAAAGCGCGCCTGTTTTTGGAGGGTACTCGTGCTAGAAGGCACAATCAGAGATGCCTCTTCAGCAGACATGCGACTTTAATCAGGTATGTTAAATTTAGCCGGCTAGCGTGTTGTTAATTTCAGGGTTAAGTCTCTGTTGAGGCTCCGCCGCCACCTTTGTCCGACCTCTGCGTGTGCCGACATAAATCATTTGCGACGGAAAAAGGTAGGAGCCCAACCGCCCACCCCTGCCTCTAGCACTCCAGACACAGGTAATGTCCCCCTGGGTGGTTCCACACGGACCCCCCTGACACACACCGATGCGTGCAGCTTCCCGGGCACGGGGACTGGTAGAAATTAGCACGGGCCCGCTAATTAATTCACCCCCTGTCACCGAGGAGGCCAGGCGCAATCTATCTGCCACGCAGCCTTTGTGAGATTAGGCGTCAGAGGAGGGGGGGGAAAACAATATCCATTAGTTACCACACACCTTTGTTGGATGGAGCATGAAAAAAACAAAAGCGCCGGTTCCATTAGTCTGATGCCTTCTGTGTCTCCTGCCCTGGTGGTGGTTGTGACTCCCCGTTTCAAAGTGTACGAGGAGCGATCAATGAAACATTAAAGAGACAAATTGCGCGAGGCGGAGACAACGTGCGGGGGAAGGCATTCTGATGAATCTTTCTGCGTCGGGGGCTGACGAAGGAGAGGATTCTTTAATTGAAATGGATTTTGAGTATTTTTAATATCAAATGGATTCCCGGTGCTTTTGTCTCTATTTGCATTGTTGTCACAAAGGAGTGGGGTAGCTGGATATTGATGTGCGACCAGGCACCATCAACAACCTTCATCAATGATAAAAGAGGGAATAGAGCTGGGACAGATGGAGGGAGAATGTGCCAATGTTCCTTTCTCCGTGAGGCAGATACTAATAGTTTTTAAGATTCATAAGAAGAATAAATATTGAACTTCTATTAATAAGTAATTCCTTGCGTGATGCGTGTGCGTAGCACAGTCTGTGTGATGTGAACAGGGATTTTAATAGATTTTTCGACTCTCAATGGCCTGAATGCCTTCGGTTTACGACAGCCGTCCCTTATTAAGAAAATAATGCAGTCGAGAACAAGCAACGTTTTTCTGTGAGACAGGCTTTTGTTAGCGTGGCACTCCTCTTTCTATGCTTCGCCTAAGGTGTGAACATGGCCATACTATATAACAATGATGCTTTCTCCCCACCGACGGTGTCCCCTACTTTACCGGAGGGCGTCCAGGGATCCGGGGAGGGCTTCTCTCGGGCGATGACCTGCTCCCAGTCAAGGTCATCCTCCCGGCCTTGGCTGTAGCCGCAGCCTGCCAGTGGCTTCTCAAAGTTACAGTCACCTGTGACAAAAAAAGGGGGGAGAAATTGATACTGTTATATGGCTTTTCCATTAACTTGCCGCCCAAATGAATGAGCACATAAATTACATTCCCCCCCCCCGCCCGCCCGCCCGCCCGCCCCCTCCACCCCTCCACCAACCTTCCCCTTTTCTTTCACCAGCCCTGTTCGTAATGCAATACTCCAGACAATGAGATGCATTTAAGTGAGACAGACTGACGGATTACTGTAGCGGGCGAGGCACAACATACATTACCATCATTAGCAACACGGCAGTCCAATTCCACTATGACAAGTATGAAGTGGCCGAACTCCATCATCGTTAGACATTATGTTCACAAGCCGCGCCACCATCTAGAGGAAATTGATTTATTTTGGTTCCCGCATAACTTTCTGCTGTTTATGGACTTTAGTCCTCCTTGTTCCCTCTAATCTCCCCCCAAAGAGCTTCGGCGGGGCTCGTCATGCGATCACTTGAAACAAACAACCGTGTGATCGGAAAGTAGCAACGACGAGACACCGACGGCAACCAACCCCCTCCTTCCACACGGCCACAACCACACAGACACCAACCCAGCCAATCTAAACGCCTTTCGCTCCCATCCATAAATCTGAGCCACAATATTGGACAGGAAGACGGTCCATCCATATTGCACCACCTCCGGGGGTCCCCCTCCTATAGCGCGGTCCGCCTCCGCCTCAGAGCCCGACAGGTGACTTAACGCCGTGTATACGGCTTGATGTTGTTCGGGATCGCAGGATTATAGGCCGCTGTTTATTGCCGCGGCTTGTTTGCCGTTTGTTTTCTTTAGAGCGCCGCGAGAGCGTGTGTCACATGCGCGTTTTATTGCCCAGAGAGGAGCGGTCGTTGAGCCAGAATCTACGCCCGGCCAAAAACCAATATCTCATCTCTTACAAGCTCCTTGTGACATTCTCAACGGGTAAAGGCTAGGAGCACCGCTCTTTGTTTTTCCATTTATCTCCGCGGTGACATTTACAGTACATGTGCAAATGAGTGGCCAAATGGAGAGAACACGGTATAATTAATATCCAGCTCTATAGGGCAGCCACTAATGATATATTTGCTGCTTTGTCTGTTTTTTGAGTGGGTGCGTGTAGAGAGGGGAGGGAAGATTGCCAATATATCATTATACTGGTAAAAGGTTGGGGGGGTTGTTAAGATCTTGTCTGGAAAGACTGAAAAAAATCCATGGGCTTGTAGCTTGTAGGGCCATGGCTGAGAGCGCGGGGCTGTGGCCGGTTGGGAATGTCAAGCGTAGGCGACTGCATGGAATGGCAATCTCTGAGACGGAGAGTCAATCACCCACGACATCATCTTGTTATCCTCCTCCAATCTCCCCTCCATACCGTCTGCCGTGCATGGCTATGTGTTCCCGGTGTGCCTGGTGCCGCCGCCACCGCGGAAGCAGCAATTGATAGTAAATTGCAGCATTTCCTCCCACACACTTGAACAACAGGGTCTTTATTTCTGTAAGGTGACACAAGGCCTCTTTTTTAGACACCATTCACAAATGACAATAACATTGCGATAACAACATTGTTGTTTTTTTCGTGTCACATAACACGTTACCTATGATTACGATGTCTAATTGGATCATTTTAGTTTGTTTACATTTGGATTTCCATTACCGCCGTCGTAATGTTATTTATTTATACTTTTACTGGGATATATTTTAACTTGGAATTTGCTAACAGGTCTGCGGTAAAAAAGAAAAAAACGTGCCATTTGGAGAAAATCTAGCCGGTACCAACAGAATATGAAATAACTCGACAACGAGAGCCTTAAGATTGAGTGTCAAGTAGGCCACACCTGTTGCTGCAGACCGCAAACAGGAAGGAACCAGTGGCTGTACTGGGCATTACTTGGCATGGACCCAACAGGAATGTGTGGAACTAACAGAATGTAAAGCAGGGAACGACTGAAAAAACATCTGTGCTCTAGCCACCATCTCTGGAGATATGAAATAGTGCATCTATATATAAAAATATTGAATTACAATGTGACAAATGGATACGCTATATATAGAATATTTCGCTTGAATATCGTATCAATATCATCTTGTGTGCTTGTGTGTTTGTGAATGTGCGCATGACATGTGTGTGCGTGTGTTTTTGAGCACGCATTGGTGCGTGTGCCTGAGCTTTTTAGACCTTAGATATTACTTTGTCTCTCGCACCTGGTAGACTGGTTCAGTACAGTCAATATTTACAGAGATGAACCCAACCAATGAACAGCCCTTCCACGTCTTTTCAACAGGCCTCGATTCCAAACATGGCTAGCCTTGAGAAATAAAAACCCTATCACATAGTTATAAAAAAAATTATACATATACATATATATATATATATATGCACCTTAATTTTTTTTGCCTTTGCATTTCTGTTTAGATCTATAACTACATTTCGTGGTCTCTGCACACTACTTGTACTCTGCACAATGACAAAGTTTAATCAAATCTAATCTAGATTTGATTCAACTTCATATATATATTGGCCTAACATTGCCATCAAGAGCAATGTATCCAGAGACAGCGGGCGATTGGAGAATTTGCATTGAAGTAAAATAACCCACTCCCCAAAGAACATGCGCCCGCTTTTCTGTTTAATTTTGAAGGGTTTCATTTTTCAAATGTCAAGCCCGTGTTTAATAATGACTCGGAAGAGGGAGACAGGAGAGACGTGTCAGTTTGAAGCTTCATAGGAATCCAGACTTCACACGCCACACGACAATCTTCTATTCCCTGGCTATAAATTATTCCCTTTGCGCTCGGCGGATTTCAACACAAGGAATATTAGCCGCAATCCACTGACGCCTGGTTCGGCAATGATCGCTACTAATACACACAAAACTGCGGCAGACAGGAGCCCAGTAAGACACCCTGATCAAAGGAAGGATGCAAATACAGATTTACATTTGTCAAATTAAAATAGTGTTCAGTGTCAAGTACCACCCCTGGACAGATTCGTGAAGGACCATATAGGGGGCCACCATGGAGCTGTCATACTTCAATAATATGTGTTTCATTTTGCACACACAATTTTGCATATTGCATGCTCCAATCACACACTTAAATTGCTGTACCCCTATAGTACCTGCTCCCCCACAATACCTCCCCATGTTGGTTCCCGGTCATGATTGTCTCTTTGAATTGGTTCTCTCCACCTCTTATATAGTTGGAATGTTGGTAGTATGTACACTTGATTTAGAGCCCTATGAATGGTTAGTGTCAACCAAAGTCATATGAGTGTATCAGTTTATTTACAAGCGATACTTCAGCAATTAATAACGTGTGTTTTCCATTGGGTCATTTCCCCCCATGTTTGACTAAAAATTTGTTGGGATATTAACCGGAAAAGCCATGATTCATAATCTGAGTAGATTGCACAATTACATTACAAGTAAATAATAGATATGTTTCTAGCCGATAATGTGTCTCTCTCTTTTCAGAGAGAGACATAAGGGTAAAGTAGTCTTTGTGGTCAGAAGAAAAGCAATTTGTAAACCAATGCTATAGTGCTTAGCAAATGTTGAATATTGAGAATGACTCAAATTAATTAAAATACATTACAATGTTTTCCATGGCAAAGCCAATACCCATATGAAGAAACTTTTCCAGAGGATTGCGCCATATTTAGAGATTGTCAACTATGCAGCGCATCACAATAAACACTGTAATCATCTGAGAGACATCATCCATCTTAGTTATAGGTTATTTTCAGAAGTATACTGTGTATACTACACAACTGTGTTAAGCAGTCAGTCATTAAAACCCCCTATTAAAGCCTGTTTGTCTTAATATAGCAGCATATCAAAACCCTCAGAAAGATTTAAAATTGCTATTGACCTGAAATCCAATGATGCAATCTAATGGTTCAACAAAAATGGAAAGCACAAAGTACATGAAAGGAAAAAAACGACTTACAAATTAAAACAAAAACAAAAAAAGAAAGGATGACTGATTATATATTAAATGCCTTCCACAGAAATGTGTGTCTCTCCAACTGGGTCTCCTCAAGAGAAATGTGGCGCGTGCATGCAAATGAACAAATCAATCAATATCATCATAACAGTGCACGCACCCTAGGAGGTTTCAATTGGTGTCAGCGTGTGGCACTACCCAAACATAATCAGCCGCGACAGCTACTGAAATTGATGTCCCCGCGAGAGGTTGCCAACTCTCTGAAGGAGAGCGTTTTAACTTTGTGCCAAAGCCCCTATGAGGTGGAGAGGAATCAGGCGGTTTGGGGAGAGGAATGCATCACACTGTAAACATCGCCTCCCTTAAAGGGAAACCGAGAAAAAGGTGACCCCAGATATGTCATTAAACAATTTATTCCTGAGTGCGAATACACAGCGGTCTTTATATTCTCACGCCGAGTGCATTTCAAAGAAATCCATCCATCTTTTTACTGGCCTCAGCCAGAGGCCAGAATCAATATTTCAACCCCCTCAATGCCGTTGCCAATTTCTCATAAAGATTTTCAAGTCTGACTTAAAAGGCCTTTTGTTATTGCACCTGTAACAAAAGTAAACTTTAGGTATTAAAAGCCATTTATGGGAAAGTTTAGTGATTGAGCGCTGCACAGACTTTTAATATAGAAGAATGGGGTCGCAGTAGAGCAAAGTAAATATATATCTTTAAATCATGAAATCACGATTTTGTGTCCATGATAAGAGTTGTCATTACCATTACTCCTCCAGCATTGTTTTATATCCTCGATATTTTTTTATATATCAATCAAAAATCCATTTCAAGTGTGAAAAGGAAGGCCAACTACAAATGATTATGATAATGGCTACATAGACCATTTAACTATTAACATTTGATAGTCCTTTGATCAGTTTGTATTGTTTCCACAGAAAATGTGAAAGGTTATTGACGGTCTCCAAGGGAAATGGCTGACAATGACATAGTGCTTGAAACAGTGGATCAAATAGGATACTAATGATTGCCTAATTATGACATACGATAGCAATTATTGCCAAATTAGATAGCAGTTAAGACTTACCTGTGTAGACTCATTTTAAGGGGGCATAGCAGGACAAGAAAGGACAAGTGGTTAGGCAAAGGGGAAAAATAGGATAATGTAGCGCTATTAGCACGGTGTGTGCTATTATTTGAATGAAATAACACACCATTAGATCTGTATTCTCCCTGGAAGACCCCCAGTCTCCTTCAGCCTCACCCTTCTCATCTTCATATTTTTTCTCTCCTCCTGTAAGATATTATTACTGCAAGACCTCCGAAGCCTCTTTGCCAATTCAGCAATTACCAGCCTTCAAACCTGATCTTTCTGTCTGGGAAATCACAGGTCGGCTCTTCACCCCAATCTGCCTCAATGGCTGCACTTGTTTCAACAAACATCTTGTCTGCAGGCGTCCCCCGTCGACCAAAACCACAAGGCAATCTCGGGTAATTTAAAACCAATGTCGACTATCTCATTCTTGCACGGTTAGTTGGGGAGCTTTAGAATCCTGAGGCTAAGCCCCTTAGGGACTGATAGGCCTTTTCACTCTGGCCCTATTTCACTTATCTATTGGCAGCTCCTGCCAAGTCCTATCTCAGCACTGAATTGCATGTATATATATACTGTCTGTTAGGGGGACTTTGAACCGGGAGGGGATTTAGACAATCAATCTCAATATCATTATCAATCACGTCTTGCTGTTCCACACATTGATTCTGGGGAAATAAAGAAGTTTGGAGTGGAGATTTCCACCGATAATCTGCCTGGCTGATCCTTGCGCTTGTCAGCAATGTTTTGCAAATCAAAGCCGACTAACTGCATCCAGTGTGAAAGCGTAAGATCATAACAGTGGAGGAATACTATGTTTTGGAAAAGGTGTTGCTGGCTGACAATGCAGAAAATATAATCCTGTGAATATTTTGGCTCACAATATGGTTCCCATAGTACGAAGAGGACTAATTATTACCAGGGTTAAACCAGCACGGCATTTCTGTGGGCATTTCATTTCAGAAATCAAGATAAATGTGCTTTACAGCGGAGGTAAAACACGGTCTCTGATCAAATGTGTCCTTATGCATGGCTAGATCAGGGATGACAGCCAGTCTCCTCAAAGATATGCAGAGTTTTGACAGCTGATTTTCAAGCTACGTATGGCAGAACTTGGCACAAAGTTCCCTTTCCTGCTGCGCTTGTCAAGAACATCCTGCAAATTACCTCAAACCCATCACCATTTCTTTCACCTGCCAGGTTGCAATTAAGATGAACATGGAAATTCAATTTAGACACGATGATCCTAAAATCCTTTTCCTAAGAGGTAAAATACAAATCTAGTATGGCCCTTTGAGGATATAAGTATCCTCTAAGGTAAACCTCAAACATTATGCTATTATTCCACCGCTGCAAGGTCCATTTTGAATCCCAGACAGGACCGAACCACTCAGGCAGGTGCAGACCACCGGCACCAATCACACCGTTTAGAAGAGACAAGGGGAGCGATTGCCCCCTCGTAGCCAGAGAGACTTGGAAAGCATCCACATGTTGAGCATCACATCTAATCTTATTGGAGGCACTGAGGACAACCACCTGCTGGTGCTCATGTAAATGTATGAGGGAGGCAGAGCACGGGGCAAGGCTAGTGTTTAGCTTGCAGAGCGCTAGCTTATGTGCATTCTGACTGGGTTGTCAGCAACAAGGCTGGTTAACAATGGCTCTCCTCTCATTGTTGTTCCCATCATCATTCCGCTCTTTATCCACACAGGCTGTCGGCCTCGCTCTCTCTCTTCCCTCCAGAGGGGAGGGAGAGGAGAATTAGGCTGCTTTCAATTCAGACTAATAATATCTGTCGGTGGCTAGAGTGAATGGCAAAGCAAGGTGCGGTCGGTTCGGCTTTCCACCTGGCTGCGTTCGGCATAGCCTGGAAATGATTTGGTGTCTGAGTGTAAAAGTGGCAAGGTGCCACGTGATTAAAATCGCTTCTTATTTGTAGAAAAGATAAAAGATGTTGGCACCATAGGGGGCTATTCAATTGTGTTATTGTCTGACTCCGGGCTAAAACTAAAACATTAGATCATTTATTTTCTAGTCCCCATCAGGGTCTTGTGCTTTAATGTCGTATGGCCCGCATTAAGGTGAAAGTGCTATGTATCCTGTTATGAACATTTATGTATGTATATTTCTATTTTATTATTGCAGGGTAATGTCTGTGCCATATAAAGTCAGCTTTTTGCCAATAGATGCATAGCCCACAAGCAAGCTAGATGTAGGCCTATTTGTTTCTTTCTTTTGTTAACCATGAAAAGGTAACAAACATCATAAAATAAACAAATAGCAAAGGATATTAGCTGTGTTTTTGGTACTAACTGGTATCATAGATTTCCACAATGTGTGCAAACAATTTTTGTATGGCACTAGAGTATAGATTTCAAGGAACAGCAGAACATCATGGGGTCTTCTAGATTGTTCTACTTCTCACAGGTCTATGGGCAGAATCCATGTAGATGGTTTTACAGTAGAATCGGTGCTCAGCATATCGATTCTCAACAAGGTTCCGGCTCAATATCATACGAGTCTGGAAATAAAAACATAATCTGGATCGGAGTCGCATTCAATCATGTGTGATGGGCCACCTGGCCAGAGCCACACATGAAACAAGGCTTACGGAGAGACAATAAAGGCAGAGAACTTCCAGTTCCCTTGGAAAATGGATCTGCACCTTGCCGGCGACCAAGCGGAAAGAGGACCAAATAACAGTGTGTACACAAAAGGAAAGAGCCCCCCACCGCCAAACAGTTTGCCCCAGTCCAACTGAAAACAGCATCCACATCCAAACAGGGGATGACCCTTTAGCTTAGAGCCCCCCAAGCCGCAGAGAACCAGCTACGTCAACAAACACTTTAGTTCTTTACAAACTGTGTAACATTGGTGGAGAGGAAATGCTAATGACAATATTGGTTAAGAAAATCCCCAGTTTCACACTCTGTTTCTCCTGGTCCAATTTGTCAAACATGCCAGTAACAATGGCATAAATAAATCCAAAGAGAGTCTTCCTCTAGAGGAGGGAGTGATTATGTTTGATCATGGAAATAAACAAGAAAATTAACATGCTTTGTTGGGTTTCCAAATCTGGAATAAATCTGGTTGTGTTTTGTTTTTCACGTATAAGGGAGGGAGCATAATTCAAGGTTTTATGTAGAAGTATTATTGAATCACAAAAGCCAATTAGTAAATGTAAGGATAGAGGAATGTTTGTATCAATTCCACAAGTAATGTAGGCCACAAGGCAACATTCACGTTTAGGTTGAATTAGAGAATCAACTCAATTAAATATTAATCATCTGTTTTGTGGTTTTCGTAAAATGGAGTAACATCAATCAACATGTAGTCCATGTAAAATGGTTCCTGACCACACAATGTTGTGATCAGGGCAGGTAACCATTGATACATTGGGCCACATGGAGGAGGGGTAGTGGGGGGGAGGAGGGGATGTTTGGGGGCATGCACAGGTGAGAGGACCGGGAGGTCGGTGGTGCAGGTATACAGGGCTGAGCTGGATCGGAGGTTGGGCCGTGGCAGATGTGGTCGAGGAGATTTTCCTCCTTGTGTGTGCCTCTTTTCAGACCTCTGTCTTACAGGGTTCTTCCCCTGCAACACTTCAAACAACGCTCCGAGGCCTTTGTTTCTGCTCCGAGCCGCTATAAATGTCCTCCCTGAAAGAAAAGCCTGTGGCCAGGCATAATCCTCCTGGGCCAACTGCGGGGGGTGGGGATGTGTGGAAGGCAGAGGCATTAAAGCCCACTTTATAAATCAGTATGTGTACCGAGGTCCGGGTGTGTTTGGCAACAAGGGACCCTGTGCTGTTATGGTCGCTGAAAAAGCCACAAAGTTGGTGGGTGGATTGCGCTCACAGGTGTTTTGAACAAAGTTTTATGACAGCTGTTTCCATTTTGCAAAAACAAGGTTTGTGCTGTGCCTTCAATAACTTGCAGTGGTACTATCCTCCTGGTGTAAACGGTGTGTGCAGCAGTACAGCATCGGTTGGGCATGCCTTACAAGCTGAGCAGTGTCGACAGATGCTTATTGTTGTAATGGTGCCTGTGCAGAATGTAAATTCTGAACTCAGATCGTCAGTGAGAGCATTGTTCACTCTTGTCAAACACAAATGAATATCCAATCAGTGACCCATTATTTGCATTTTCAAATTTCCATTGTATTAACAGAATATTTAATTGCGGCAATATAATGTTGTGTACTTTCCCAAAGGGAATATTGCATATCTTAAAGTTGCACAACATACTACCTAGACCTTTGATATCAAGCTTGTTTTTCGCAATCTACTGAAGGCTATCTTATTGGTACAGAATAATAGTCAGGGCAGGGAAAGGTTTTGTTTGTTGGGCACAGTGGCTTTGCTATGCTGTAAATTTACATTTAGCCTTAGCACCTTTACTTCAGCAACACTAAGAAGAAATATAAATGCCAAATGATAGCTGGTTACAAGCTCAACACTTGGTGGTGAAAGGATAAGACAGAGCCCACACTTGACTGCATCATTTGCACGGTGTGTTGCTAGTGACTCTGATAAAAGATTAATAAGAATGTTGTTATTCGCAACTGCAGGACTGAGAGTGAGAAATATGACCATTTCAACTCAAATTAGTTTGACTCTAAACAAAAGAATGGTCTGCTCGATAAAGGCTCTGTTTATGTAGCTACACTAACCCACTTTTTACACAAAAGGCGAATGTCTTCAGCTCACCATTTTGCAGCGTGCAAGACAATGCAACATGTCAAATACCATTATTCACCTGCTCCAAATTCAAACAGTCAGCTGCCGTGAATAAGTGTGCACGGAAAGAAAGGAGCGCACCACGAACGCCTAATGCTCATTAATATTTTGAATTATTAAGGTAAATTATTGTACAAAGGTTCCTGACCTATTTTTTTTCACCCGCTTACAGTCCCATCAAAAGCTCACACATCACAGCATTCATTGTGGGACCTACATTTCATTATAGGGCTTAGGGCTGCAGTCTGGCAGATTGTTTCCTTGGGAGATTTCAGTTTCCTAACCTTGGCAGCCTTCTATTGTGTCCCTTCGAGGATCATTCTTTGGTCTAGCTCCTGCAGCACCCAGCTGAATGGTCACTGGGATTAGGCTGGAGCACAGAACGCTCTGAAGCACAGCGCCTGCGTGATCTCTCGTTAAACTATAGGATTTTTTCTTATTAGTGACAAACATAGAAAAAAAGAGAGACACTGAGAATGTCTGAGTGTCAGCCAGAAGTCTGACTTCGACTAGCATGAGCAAAAGTAGAACAGAGATAGACCAGGCGCTGTATTACCACGTGTACATAATTTACCTGCTAGATATAATATTTGATTCAATTTCTCATAGTCTACATAAAATAAAAGGCAATAGCGTGATATTGTTTCATTAAAAGCAAAACTGAATCAAAAACCACCATCACTTAGTGGTTGAAGGAAGTTCAATCAGTGCACAATACCCCAATAACCTTTAGGGTTCCACATGTGTCATGACGGTATGTTCCTGAATCCTCGAACGCCTGACTTCCGAGTCGAAAGTCGAAGATCTCCCAGTTTTCTTGAGGCCTTTCTCGAAGGCACCCCCCGTTTTTGTCTTCATCTTTTGAAAATCTGAGAGTAGACCAAGAGCAGTGTTGACTCTCTCAACAAAATGGCTACGCCCGTGAAGAGATTTTTTTGTATTTGTACAACGTAGGTCATTTTAATGTCGATTTTAAATCCTCTTACACACTTAATAACATTGCACATTTATTCCGGTCACCAATTTATACATTGCATGGTCTTGCTGTGCGTGCAATATAATGTAAAGTTGTGTTGTTTGTTTTCGGGCTGGTTTGCTAAAGAGGCTAATGTAGCTAACAATAAACAACGATTAGCCAATTGTGTGCCACAATCACAAAGACGAACAGGAAGGCTATGAATGCTCCGAGACCGGAAGTGACGTCAAACGTGCAACTCGGAAGGCTGGCGTCCGAGGATTCAGGAACACACCATAGGTAGCCTACCAATCCACGGAACCACAAGTCAACCTGTCTCATTTAGAGCTTGAGCTTTCATTATTTTTTCAACTGGCACGAGATGACTCACAGATTAAAAAAAAATTCTATTGACGATAAAGTGTATGGTCAACAGTATTAATAACACAGACTCTAAAGGCTAGTTGGACCTAAAAAAAGCAACGTCTATCAATCTGTCTATACTAGGCTTAGGGCCTTTTGAGAAGTTTTCATCAGCCGAATGACCAAAAAAGGTCATGATACTCATAGTACTTCAACATTTCACAGAAAATGTCTCATCCGTTCAAACATCACTTTGAATGTCGTGGTCGTCTTGACCATCCCCCCGCGAGGTCCGAAGGGGCCTATATTAGCCGGGCCCGAAGAGCTAAATCAATCAAAACCAAGAGTGATGCCAAAGCCTCCGTTCACACCCTAACATGGCAGCACTCACAGCCATGTTTGTGGGTTTTTTGGACATGGTTTACAAAGATGTCAGCCACGACACAGCCACAATGACAGGCTGCCGGGCGGGCATTGTTGAAAGGAAGAACTAGACCTGACGTCGACGTTTGTACACATCCTGGGAGACGACTCTATGTAAGAACTAAATCTAAGCTTGCTATGCTAATGTACCAGAATAGTTAGAAATAACCATATACATGAAAGTTAACTACTTCACATTTGAACAAAACTACCAAGAAAAGAACGCGATTCGTCAATGTGACTTTGTGCTGTACCTACGGCCGGGGAAAATTCCACCGCACAGAGCAATGCCTCTGCTCTCCCCGTTCAGATCACTGCAATGGAGAAAAATAATGAGGACACCTTTGTGCTTTTAGCAGTAGACATCTACATAATTAGTTGGTATTCAACGTATCTGTGGACTGACTCTTGACTCGCAAGATGGAGACGGAATGTAAAACGGGGAAGCTGTTCCAGAGTAATGAGGAAATAGTTTAGTGGTAAGAGTAATGAGCATGTACTTATGCATGCAAAATGAAGCCCACCACCATATGCTGCGATTCATTTGGGAAAACTACAGGGTATTGATTACATGCAAATGTGGTCAGTCACGGGTCCCCATGGGTGTGAGGGTACATCCAGATGTTGAAGGGGAGCACCCCACATATACCAGACTAGGGGTCTCTGGGCAGCTGATCTTCTGTTATGAAGATGATTTGATACTGACTACATTTTTTACATTTGTATGTTTGGTGATTAAAAATGACATCTATAAATCCGGCAACAATACAAAACATTTGATCAAACCGACTGCAACTTCAGCTGATGTATGCATACACAAACAAACAACAGAAAGGCCCTCAAAGTACAGGTTGGACAACTTCCCAGTGCAGAACAAGATGAATCTGAATATTATGGGAACATGAGGCTCCGATGTATTTGCTTTTAAGAGGGAAAGATTGAAAAGTGCAGTTATATTAGAAAATAATAATAAAATTAAAAAATAAAGTGAAAGTATATAAAAAGTATTCTCAAGATCCCGCACAGAATTAAAAGTACTTTGTCACTCTGACACTGACACACTTGTTTAAAATGTTTGAGTTAAGAAGCTGCCAGATTAGTGAAAATCTAACACTCAATTTGTTGTGTTTTTTTTAATCTCGGGCTAGCCCAAAGGCCAGAGCTCCTAATGAATAAGGTGTCGGAAACTTTTTGAGAGGCATCTGCCATTCAAGCATTTAATTAACCTGTGGTTCATTCATTATAGCTGTGGGTGTGAAGAACAGCAGCGCCCACAGATATAATTGTGTTACACAGGTTGCAGGGGCTAGGGCTAATTACTGGCTGGGACACAACCCAGGCACTTTATATATCAGACTGACGGAACAAACCACAATGGCTTGTGACAAGTGCTGTCCTCCCTGGAGTGCCCCATCCACCTCTGATAGCAGAGTAACTCAGTGTGAGCGGCGCAACAGACACACGTCATCGCCGTAGCATACGGGTTGACACGGGGAAACAACAACCACATTATGACCGTGAAATAAAATAGTGGAAGCGTATGCCAATTAGTTCTGGAGGAGAGACTATGAACAGCAGCTACATATAGAAACAGGATCAACAGGCACGATGCTTGCAATTAAAAAAAATAAAGGATGGAAAATGGGGGACAATGCAAATTCCCGGTTCATTTAACGTTCTGTAGACAGGACAATTGCTCTGGCTGAATGATAATAATGAATGCCCAAGAGGAGGAGACTGCTGTTGGTTAATGATCTATAATTTAGAACAATTAATCTGGAAGAATAAATAACCATGTAACGTTATAGAATATAACCATAGAGAGAACAATGGCCAAATAAATAGTATTTCTATTGCATGGGTAGTAGGTTTTATAGACTTTAACTATACCTTATTGTGTTTTACACAGACGAAAAGGCTTCAAACACCAGTACTAAAAGGAATATAAATACTAGAATATATATTATACAAAATCAAACTCCAAAAAAGATCCTATAAATATCTTTACATTTCAAATTGCATTAAAGAAACTACAAAGACTAAGGCAGGTTGAGACAAGTAAGAGATTACTGTCTGGCTTCATCTCCCATCTTTGTGCCCTGGCCTAATTCACCTTCTGGCCCACTCAGTTTGCCTCAATGCAGCACTGACAGCCTGCAGTTATGGCGCTTTTTAGATTAGACATCCGGAAGAGCAGAAATCTCGCAACAAGTGCAAACAAAAGAAAAGCAAACGAGGGCAAAGACTCTGGAGGGTTCGTCTGATGAATCATTGGCTCATATTTTTTTTCTTTTTCCGTTTTAACGCCTCTTTGACAGCTTGTCCTATTCCTTCCAGAACCCAACCGGCTCATCTCCCTGTGCGCTTACGTAGAATTTGCTGGAGAGACATCGTCTCTGCTCGTTGACCTTGATGAAACTCACTTGGAGTTCTCTAACAAAGTGCCGTTTCTAACTATGTGCATTAAAGGCACATTTTATTTCCCAAAGGGTTGACATAAAAAAAGACATGTTAAGTAAAGAGGGAGAAGTTCAGGAAACATAACTGATCCATCATAATCTTCTGATATATATCTATACATCTATATCTATGTGTACACACACAGAAACACATACACACCTCTTCACGTCTTTCCCTAGAAAGCTCAGATAACGAGTTCCGGTGTTCAGAAAGGCGAGCGCTGTTGGTCTTCTAGGCTGACTAGTTCATTTTCCCCCTGCCAATTTTGTTTATCTCTCTGTTCCCATGCTGTTCAGTGTCCATTTATCCGTGGTGAGGGTTTTTCTCGCTGGCAGGAGCGATCGCTTCCAACTTCAGGGGCCCTGCGAATCGAAGCGACACGACGCTTCGCTCCGGTGACAACCTGCGACAACTGGCGTGCATGCTGCAAGACTTGCAGTGTACACAAAGTGTGTGTGTGTGTGTGTGCGCGTGCGTGTAAACGCGTGTGTTTGTGTGTATGTGTGTGTGTGTGTATATACACATGTGTATGTGTGGATATACACATGTGTATGTGTGTGCCTGTGTGGATACACATGAGTATGTGTGTCCTTGTGTGTATACACGTGTGTGTGTGTGTGTGTGTGTGTGTGTGTGTGTGAGTGTATATACGTGTGTGTGTGTGTGTGTGTGTATATACATGACAGTATGTGTGTGTGTGTATATAAACGTGTGTGTGTGTGTGTATATGTATGTGTGTGTGTGTGTGTGTGTGTGTGTGTGTGTGTGTGTGTGTGTGTGTGTGTGTGTGTGTGTGTGTGTGTGTGTGTGTGTCTGTGTGTGGTGGGGGGGATAGCCTTTAGCTTTTAGCCATGGAAGCATCAAACCCCCACATCACATTTCTTCAGTCAACAACAAAGTCCCCTTTCACATCATTTGCTGGGAGATCACGATCAATCCCCTCTGAGAGTCTGACTCTGATACTGATGTGTCTGGTCGCTTGGTGAGCCGGGCGACAGAAAGTCCAATAGCCCCACAGAGAGACAGAGAGATGGGGGAGGGGTCTGATCTACCCCACAGCCAACACCCTCTCCCTCCTGCCCCATATCCTCCCCGCATCCATTGGGATTCTCAAGGTCATCCAGTTTACCAGAACCAAACTTAGTATATGTGGTATATTTATGGACGGCAGAACTCAAAATAGTAATATATATATTTTTCTAAATAAAAAAATCACCACAAATAAAGACTAATTGGTAGCTAATTTTCTTAGTTCTTGCCTGGCTGATTTATTGCCTCTGGGCTACTATGAATTATTCATACGAATGGCAAAACAGCTTTGTGTAGAAACCTACAAGGCATTGCATTCATTATGCGATCATGCCAAGTAATTCCAGGCACTGACGGCTTGTATTAGAATAATATGCATATTGGGTATTCTTTTTTTCCTCCTTTTTTTATTCCTGGGGCATTGGCAGGCAGTAATAGCGCTTCCGTTGGCAGGGACAGAGAGGGATGCAACACACTCCTGGCTGACAACACCCCCTTTGACTGAGGATGGAGGGCCAAGGGGGGGGGCCAGTGTTTCGGCTCTGCAACCCCACACACGTGCCCCCCCTACCCCCGCCCAGTCTCCCAGCCGCAGCCCACCCCTGGTCCTGGAAGGTGGGATATAAGCCGTGTGCTGTGGTGGTACTGCCAGGCCTTCAGGGGAGAGGAGGAGGATGTATAGGTTGTGTTCTGTCAAACGTTCCTCTCCTCGTAGATCCACCTTGTTCTCCTCTGACTGTTTTTGCCTGGATAACGTGGGAGATCGCCCATCAGGCTTGGTGATCTGATGATGAATGGTATGGCTTTTCCCCCTTGTTTGGTTCCTGTTGTTTATATCAGCATGTCTGCACTGGCGGCGGAGGAAGGACGAGTCAAAGGCGCATGTAGCCGTGCTCCAGATGTGTTCAGATGGCATATGAGAAGCCACGGCAGTCCCCAAGGTGCCCCCCCCCCCCCCCCTCCCACCCTCCACCCCCAACCGTCTCTGACAACACCTCTGCCTCTGTGAGGTTTCCTTCCCCACTTCCTGTAGACAGCGCTAGGCAACGCAGGGACAATAACTGTGTTCGAAATCGTACCCTATCACGGATATAGGGCGCTAAATAGTTTGCTCGCCATTTTGTAGTGGGGTTTGAATTCTCAGTGGTTAATTTCATGCAATACATAGTGGACTTAAAATACCAAAAATTTGAGTGAACATACGATGTTCCCTACATGTTACTCCCGTATACCACAATGTAATGCGGTCGTGTTTTTCCGGAGGAGAAGAAGCAGCTGAATAACCACGGAAAAACGTATACATTTAATGATGGAGTCTCCGGCCTTTGTTTAGAAATGTCAACAATTTATTTGGGATTTAACATAGAAAATGTAACACTCAAAATTAATTAAAAAATCCTTGATCAAGGAAATGTAACATTCAACAACAATACAACCTCCAGCTTTCCTCCTGAGTGCCCGGTTTGTTTACATGATGTGGGCGAATCTGTCTGCGTCACACAAATACCCGGCGCATTTACTGACGCAAATTACGTTTACAATGTTCAGCGTAGTGTCCGAATTTTCGTTTGTTCGTTCCCTATATAGGGCACTATATCATGAACACTATATAGGGAATAGTGAGTGAGTGAATAGGGAACGATTTCGAACACAGCCAATGAGTCAGATAAGACAAAGTAAAACAGAAATGTCAGCGGAAGGCAGCGGGGGGCGGTAAATGGCAACAGGCGCCCGGGCGAGGTGTCTGTCTGGCCAAGCGGTTCACGTCGGGGTGAATCTTGTCGCCGCGGTGCGGAGAACACAGTGCCTCCAGAGGTCCCAGGCTTTACAGTGTCCTTGGGGCGATGGCGCCGCCGCTGTCGCAGGATGAGAACACGGATGCCTCTACCAGGACCCAGGAGCCTTCATGTGCAGCCAGCCACACAGATCTCATTTTCAAAAGGAGGAGACGGAAGGAGATGAACCTGTAACCTTTAGCGTAATCTGCAACCTTCATCCTAGCATGGCGTACGAAACCATAATCACAGGAAAAAGATTAAGGGCCCTATCTTGCATCCGGCGCAATTTACTTTCTACACTGACGCATGTGTCGTTGCAAGTTTGAAACTGGCGCAGAGCTTTCTTTTCCCTCCACCGCCACGCGTCGGTAAATTAGGGAATGATCTTGCGCAAGGGTGGTTCGGCGAAAGGAGGAGGTGTGTTCTGGCGCAAATCGTTCCCAGGTGCTATTTTGCAGTTTCAGAAAACAATTGCGCCACAAACCAGGAAATACCTGGTTTAAAGTCGCACGTTTTTCAGATGCTATTTTTAGTGCGCATGCTCATGTTGCTTGTGCACCTTGCGTATACACTTTGCTTCTCTCATCTACATAGCCACACATTCTTGGTATATTTTTTGGGAAAGAACAGCTGATACAGCGGTAATAAGTTGTACTTTTAAATCAATGCATCTGCAAACACCGTACAGTAAACACATATTTTCTTGACACAGACATCGTGTACAAGCCAATAACTTTTAGGATTGATGAGTATTTGCTCGTGAGAAAACATTGTTTTTTACCGCAAGTTAGTGTTTAAAAGAATGAATGAATACGGGTGCTCGTTTGTGTGTGTTTAAAAGAATGAATGAATGCGGGCGCGCGTGTGTGTATGTGTAAAATAATTAATGAATGCGGGCGTGCATGTGTGCGGCCATCTGTTTAAACACACGCAAACTAAACACGTAACGCATAATACAGTCCATAGCAATGTATATTAACGGGGGGACATGCATATTAGGAACACAAGTCGATAACGATAATGCATACAATACTGGTAACAAACAATGTTTGTTAATGTATTGCGTATATCATTAAATAGAACCACAGTTACCGCATATCATATGTGTGTTCAGTTTTCTTTGCCAACATTTATTTGAGGACTCAGTATTTCTGAAGTTGTGGAAGAAAACTCTATTCATCTGTGAATTAGGCCATATTATTTGGCCATGAACTGAGCCATTTGAAGTTTGAAATTCATGTGGTCATGCGTCTGTCTCATCTTACGACTGCAAACTCGCTGTCAAAATATCAACTTGTCAAATTCAAATGCGCTCTTGGCTCTTAAAGGGGATGGGAGATGGCACTTCTCATTGATTTATTGCATGTTACGCCGAAACCTCACCTACGGGTAATTAGGCTACTTCAGACCAACCCTTTTTAGATTTGCGCCGGGCGCAAGAGTTATTTATGCGCCTTTAAAATAGCAACATTGCCATAGAACCGCCTACAAAGCTACTTGCGCTTGGCGCTTCTCACTTGTCTTTCAGACCGTTAAAATAGGGCCCTATATGTTACTTTTATTTATTTCCAAACCACTGGGCTATTGCCATCACCCATGTCTGGTATGTGGCCACCTTCTACAACAAATGAGAAACAGTTAGTGCCGATTCTTACTTAATTTCCAGGGCTGATAATGGCGGGTTAACAGTCAACAGTCCATCAATCTTCGCTTGTTTGCAAATGATTTATAAATGGCGGCATCATTTTAGGATGCTCGGAATCACTTGAGTAAGGAGTCCCAGGGGGTAGCTGTTTTAACAGCAAAGTGCTGATGCGTCGAACGGCCACCAAAATAAATCACTTGTTAGCTTTAGAAGCTCTTACCAAGCAACAATAAAACATGATCTGTCTCTAGCTAGAAGCGCAGTGGGGGTGGCTGGGGGTTTGAAGAGATGATCATGCGTTTCAGGCATCCATCCTCATTATCCTGAATATCAAAAGGCTGTGCTGCTGGGATATTAGGGTGCATCAACATCAGGCATGCCCAGTGGCGTGGAATAGGTCCTTTCAGGAGATAAAAATGTGGCACTCGTTACATGACAGCCATTTAAAATGATAACCAGTGCTAGGTCAGGTGAAAGACTATCGGAGCCAAATGTTGTTTGTTCAGAGTCTAGAATGGTTAATTGGTTAAATCTTGTTGTCGCCGTTTCCCTTGTTCCAGAGGCAACTTCATGGACTAAGTTCACCCTTTTTCTGTTCATTTTCTCCAAGAGAGAGGAGATGACATTGAATTCTAAAGAGTTCCCCTTCAAAAGGTGTCTGGTTAGGCAGCTGCTGTTGACTCTCTGTTTCCTAGGAGGGCAATGGCGACGATATATATTAAACATGTTAAGAAAATCCCTACATATTCCCGGGTAAATTGAAAAGATGTTTAAAAACGTATTAACGGGTAAAGGATAATATCCCTGCTGGAATTAGGGATTGACAGAATTGGAGCAGCTCGGGTGAAACATTAATTAAGCCTGGTGTTTGAATATTCCTCTGCTGCAGCACAGAGCACTGCCGGCCGTTTGCTCTACCGTCCTCATACGTATCTGTAGAGCCAAGACCCACACCCCCATGACACATCCAAATGTCAACGCAGAGCCGCACTGCTATTTCAACCCCGGTAACCATCAGCGGACACATTAATATATCAATCTTAATTGTCCCAGGGGCAATTTTTACGGGGCACAACAAAAAAAAAGTCACAAGACAAGCTGGCACAATGCATCAGTAATGAAAAATGGTAACCAAGTCCTGATAAGAGAAATATCATAAATCCGGTGGCAAGACACCAAAGGTGAATTTGCAGAGTAAATGTCAGCTCCTTGCGTTGAAAGATGAGCCTCTGGGCCCTACCACTGTTGGTTCAGAAGGGTTTTATGTGTGTGTGTGTGTGTGTGTGTGTGTGTGTGTGTGTGTGTGTGTGTGTGTGTGTGTGTGTGTGTGTGTGTGTGTGTGTGTGTGTGTGTGTGTGTGTGTGTGTGTGTGTGTGAATGAGTGTGTATGTGTGTGCAAATGTAATAGTCTCTGAGATAAGGTGCGCTTATTGGAAGGTGTACCATTTAATCTGCGCAAAAAAAAGAAGTTGGAAACTGCTTATTAAAATAAGCATACACTTTTCACAAGTAGGCAGACTGAACTTCCACCTCACGCCCAGCTACTTAAGATGATTGGAATACATTTACTCACTATTCTTTTTTTAAATCCTGATTCCAGATAATGAGCGCACAAAACAATGTGACCCCAGTCGGTTGACCCCTTTTGTTGCAGAGAAACATGCTACTGCACAGACAGACTTATTAAAATGATTCTTCTCACAGACCCATCAATTGACACATCGCTAGAGGAGCCATTTGCCTGTGTAACTCAAGTAGAGCAACTGAGAATAAATCCCACCGATTCTTTTATTAAACATTTTTATTTGAATTATTTTCTTTATTTTCTCGATAAAACGTACCAATTTCATCGAATAATACCAAATAGATTCCCTAAGAAAATAATTAAAATGGATGAGTTAACCTAATTTGTAAAGGATAGAATTAACAAGGTTGCCGTCGAAGAGATATGTGCAAGGGCGGTTGCAGTGGTACACTTGGGCATACAAAATTAGCAGGCCAGCTACCAAAGCAATACATGTAATTATAGAAAATGAATATGCGCGGACGCATTAGCAGGAATTAATAAAAACTAATCTCATTCCATCTACTGCATTCAGGTGTTCCGGGAAAAGTTGGCCATCTCTGCGGAGCGGGGGTTACGTCCTCAATTAAAAGTGTGACTCAGAGCATGGTTATAATGCATTCACCCCTACCCACACCCTATTTCATCTCCAAACGTCAACACACAGAAAGAAGATAAATCGTTTTTTATTTTTTTGGAAGGGGTTTGTTGTTGTCATTGCAGAAGAAGCACTAATTAAACTCATACATAATCTTTTATGTAAATGTTGTGCCTTCTTTGATCTCTGCATGAAGTGGAGGACGGACGGATCACAGACTTGGGCTAGATCTGTCGCAAGAGTCAGAAGAGGAGAAGGGAGGTGAAATCTGATGCGTTCTGATGTTTGTCAGTATGTGCCAAATATGTTTTATCACAAGATTATCAGTGTGTGTAGTGGTGTGTGTGTACGTACAGTGGCCTGTGCACGGGTGTGTGTATTATGTGTGTTTGTGTGTGTGTGTGTGTGTGTGTGTGTGTGTGTGTGTGTGTGTGTGTGTGTGTGTGTGTGTGTGTATCGTGTGAGTGTGTGTGTATTATGTGTGTGTATCTTGTGTGTGTGTGTGTGTGTGTGTGTGTGTGTGTGTGTGTGTGTGTGTGTGTGTGTGTGTGTGTGTGTGTGTGTGTGTGTGTTGTATGTGTGTGTGTGTGTGTGTGTGTGTGTGTGTGTGTGTGTGGGTGTGGGTGAGCCCTTTCATCCTTACCTTCTGGAATGGGCACAATCAGCTACAGATGTAAACTAGAATGTAATTTGGCAACCAGCCATGAGGGTCCTCACTATTCATTGGTAGTGCAGAGACAATCAACGGTGAGGTGTGCGGTCGGCAAAAACAAGTGTTGGCTTTTCATCATGCATTATGAATTGTTTTTCCAACGTTAAGTATACATGACATATTGTTTACTGGCCCAATTTGGGAAGTGAGGTGTGTGTTTACTTCTGTTGTGACTACAAATCTGTTCATCTTTCCGAATTAAAAAATCTAATAAAATTGGTATTTCCCTTCCAAATCATCCGATCGTTGTCTGAATAAACCTTGGAAACCAGACACAGCGATTAAGAACATCTTGCAGACGCCTCTTTTCAAGGAAAAGAACCAGAATTGAGAATTGTTCAACCTGGACTGTATTTTCTATTTTTTTCACTTTGTCCAGTATTGAGCAAGAAAGCTGAAGCTGTAATCCGCAAAAGCGGGGTGCCTGTGGACCTTGGGGCCCAAAAGTGCCATGTCAATGTTCGCCTTCTAAAAGGGCTTGTTTTTGCGACTGACAGTGGCTAATGTTACGTATTTTAAGCACATAAGCTGCCCCCACATAGCCACTAGGAAGCAGGATCGAACAAACAAGCTGCATTACCCCCACATAGCCACTAAGAAGCAGGATCGAACACACAAGCTGCATTAACCCCACATAGCCACTAGGAGGCAGGATCGAACACACAAGCTGCAATAACTACTCCAGCCACAGATGGCAGCACCTTTAGACAGGTGAGGAGGGCGGAGCCAATACGTCACATAGGCCACGGCTACTTCACATAGGCCACGCCTACTTGATACTAACGGAGCGGGAGTCAGATTTGAGGTCAGAAACATAGGCAGACCCGTTGAGA